>NC_057807.1:212915683-213215683 GCF_018294505.1 Triticum aestivum | reverse complement strand
GACTATCATCATCGACCGGACTCCAAGACTATGAAGATACAAGATTGAAGACTTTGTCCCGTGTCCAGATGGGACTTTCCTTGGCGTGGAAGGCAAGCTTGGCGATACGGATATGTAGATCTCCTACAATTGTAACCGACTCTATGTAACCCTAGCCCTCTCCGGTGTCTATATAAACCGGATGGCTCTAGTCCGTAGGACAACCAACAACATCAACCCTTACAATCATACCATAGGCTAGATTTTAGGGTTTAGCCTCCTTCATCTCGTGGTAGATCCACTCTTGTAAACATCCACAATATCAATATCAATCAAGCAGGACGTAGGGTTTTACCTCCATCAAGAGGGCCCGAACCTAGGTAAAACATCGTGTCCCTTGTCTCCTGTTACCATCTGCCTAGACGCACAGTTCGGGACCCCCTACCCGAGATCCGCCGGTTTTGACACCGACAACCATACTCATTAAAGTACGGTGATCTTCTGAGATAGACGCCCTCTCGAGCAGATCCTTCAGCTCCCCCGGCCGTACACCAGTTGGTGCCGAACTCTCCGGCCCCGCCGGACTCGGGGAGACCCTCCGCAACGACACCTCAGGGTCGTCCGCCCTGCCTGACGGAGCGGCAGATGGAGGCGTTTCGCTCTCCATCATCTCCGGACGAAGATCCCCCGAAGATGAGCTCTGCTGAGAAGGGCTGAGATCCGAACTACAAGGTAAGAACTCGGGTTATCCTCAGAAATAAAAACAGGGATGTCCCTTATTACAAAGCTCCCTTTTCTACTTACGGCTCGCTGGAGGGCTGATTCCCTTAGGGAAATAGTGCGGCCGGGGCTTCTCCTGGCGCAGGACCCTCCGATGAAGATTTCTTCCCCCGCTTTGAGGCCTTGGCCTCCGGATCTTCGGAAGCGGTCCTCTTCTCCCCCTGGAGGGAGGGGTTCTCGGTCCCCCCCTTCTTTGAGAGCCTCCTTAGCAGAGGCACTAATTTTCCTGTTTTCCCCTTCGCCCTCATCTGAAGGCGCAACCTCCTGCATCTTGACTAACACCGGATCCGGCGTGGTCTTCGGGAGGGGGGCCGGACACCGTATCAATTTTTCTTGGACTATCCACACCTGTTCAGGGGATAGCTGATTAAAAAGGCAAATCCATGATAAATAAACGGACAGAATGTCCAGACACAGGACTACTTACTTGAGTATCCGGGCGATTGCAGCTTAGGCCGGCGTCCTCGGTCAAGTTCGGACACATCTCTTGTGATCCGAAGAACAGTTTGTACATCTCCACGGGTGTCGTACCCATGAAGTGTTGGAGAGCTCGTGGTCCCTCCGGATTGAATTCCCACAGGCGGAGGGGGCGACATTTGCAGGGCAGAAGACGCCGAATGAGCATAACCTGCGTTACTACGACCAGATTGATCTCCCTCTCTTGGAGGTCTTGAATCCGGCCCTGCAATAGGGGTACGTCCTTGGACGGCCCCCAGTCAAGCCCTTTGTTGACCCATGACGTCAGCCGTTGTGGGGGGCCCGAGCGAAAGGCGGGCGGCGGCCTCTGCCTGCTGCCCCTGGGAGCAGTGATGTAGAACCACTCCTGTTGCCACAAGCCGAGCTCCTCCTGAAAAGAGCCCTCAGGCCATGGAGCATCGGCCCTCTTGCTTATAACCTCCCCGCCGCACTCTGCCTGACGCCCCTCAATCATCTTCGGCTCCATGTTGAAGGTTTTGAGCCACAAACCGAAGTGAGGGGTAGTGCGGAGAAAGGCTTCACAGACGACAATAAATGATGAGATGTGGAGGATGGACTCCGGAGCCAAGTCATGGAATTCCAACCCATTGTAAAACATGAGCCCCCTCACAAAGGGATCCATCGAGAAGCCTAAACCCCGACGGAGGTGAGACACGAACACAACACTCTCGCCAGGCTCGGGAGTAGGAATGACTTGCCCTTGGGCAGGCAACCTATGTGAAATCTCGTAGGTTAAGTACCTGGCTTCTCTCAGTTTAAGCACGTCCTCTTCTGTGACGGAGGAGGGCATCCACCGGCCCTGTAGGTCGGAACCGGACATTGTCGAAGGTCCGAAGTGGCCGAATCTGGAGCCCTGGGTGTTGGAACTCGGGGCGAGGGGCGGATTCGATTGAGGATTGAGGAAAAGGAACGGGCCTTGGTCTCATTATAAAGAGGGAGAATACCAAGAGCCGTCCCCGTGACCGTTTGGAACTCGCCTTCGATGGAGGGGGCGTGGCGATGGGCGCGGTTGGGTTACCCACGTCTGTATTGATGGTGATTCCGTAATAAGGGGAACACGATCTCTGCTTCGACAAGACGTGCCAAGGAAACCGCTTCGCTAAACGCGCTGAGGTGGTATAATAAAAACGATTCGAGTAAGGGCTTAGTTGTGGTGTGACGTAATGCCACAAAATACGTCAGTAGATTGAACTTGTGTAAATATTATTCTCTCTACGGTGGTACGTGGAATTTATTTTACAGAGCCGGACACTATCCTGGTGTTCACAATCTTCTATGAATTATTCGGAGGAGGAACCCGCCTTGGAATGCCGAAGACAATATGCACGCCGGACTCGTCGTCATTGAAGCCTGGTTCAGGGGCTACTGAGGGAGTCCTGGACTAGGGGGTGTCCGGATAGCCGAACTATCATCATCGGCTGGACTCCAAGACTATGAAGATACAAGATTGAAGACATCGTCCCGTGTCCGAATGTGACTTTCCTTGGCGTGGAAGGAAAGCTTGGCGATACGGATATGTAGATCTCCTACCATTGTAACCGACTCTATGTAACCCTAGCCCTCTCCGGTGTCTATATAAACCGGAGGGTTTTAGTCCATAGGACAGAACAACAATCATACCATAGGCTAGCTTCTAGGGTTTAGCCTCCTTGATCTCGTGGTAGATCCACTCTTGTACTACCCATATCATCAATATCAATCAAGCAGGAGTAGGGTTTTACCTCCATCGAGAAGGCCTGAACCTAGGTAAAAACATCGTGTCCCTTGTCTCCTGTTACCATCCGCCTAGACGCACAGTTCGGGACCCCCTACCCGAGATCCGCCGGTTTTGACACCGACACTCCATTAAAAGAAACTATGTTAAAGCTGCTTTATGTGATCTAGGAGCCGGTGTTAGTGTTATGCCCTTCTCTTTGTATCAAAGACTTGATTTGAATAAGTTGACACCAACTGATATCTCTTTGCAAATGGCTGATAAATCAATTGCTATACCCATTGGTAATAGTGAGGATGTGCCTGTCGTAGTTGCAAATGTTACTATCTTAACAGACTTTGTTATTCTTGGTATACCCCAGGACGACAGTATGTCGATCATCCTTGGTAGACCCTTTTTGAACACTACAGGGGCTATTATTGATTGCAATAAAGGTAATGTCACTTTTCATGTCAATGGTAATGAGCACACGGTACACTTTCCGAAGAAACAACCTCAATTGAATAGCATCAACTCTATTGGAAAAGTTTCAACAATCACTATTGGAGGTTTTGAACTCCCTATTCCTACTGTCAAAAGAAGTATGAAATTCTTATTGTTGGGGACATGCATATCCCCGTGGAGGTAACCTAGTGTTATACGATTATTCTCCAGTTTCATGTCATTGGGAAGACGTTGTTAATAAGACTTGATCAACCTTATTAATGGAGTCCTTTTGACGGGCATGTGGTCGATGAATTTAGTAAGCACAACTTTCTGTACCCACTTTTTACTTTCTATTATTTAGAATAAAGTAGAAATGCCATGATTATGATATTTTCTCAATTTTCCGTGCAATAAAAATGACCAGAAAATAAAAGTTCTCCAAATGCCCTAAAAATTTAATATAATTTTTTTCTGCAAAATATAAAAAATAGTGGCACTGAACACACCCTAGGGGGTGCACCTGTGAGCCACAAGCTCACAGGGCACGCCCACCCCCCTGGGCGTTCCCAACAAGCTTGTGGGGCCCACGTAGGCCGCACAATTATTATTGCCACCCATGCTCTTCTTCTTCCTCTAGAAAAATCACTTGCTTGTTCAAACCCATGTTCTTGCTCATCTTGCTGCCATTTTCGATCTTCTTGCTCGGAACTCCGTTTCCGAAACTGTTTTGGGGGATTGTTCGTCGGTATGTGACTCCTCCGTTGGTCCAATTAGTTTTTGTTCTAGTGGTTTATTATTTGCACATTTAGCATTTGTTGGTGACCATGTTCTTGATTGCATGTCAAATTTGTATGGTTCAAACTAGTTTTGGCGCATGATATGGCCTCTCTAGACACTTGTCGGAGTAGTTACTATCGATTTTTTTGAGTTTATTTTTACTTTTATTTTGAGTTACTAAAAATTTCAGAAATTTTCAAAGAAAAGAAAAACCACGAGGAGGTGGTTAATGGGCTCATCAATCCGAAATTCGGAGGAAACAACCGAAGGAGAAGCCCAAATACCATCTTCCATGTGAGTGGCCGTGTAACACATTCTTCAAGGAGGCGGGAATTTATGAGGATTTCTTTTACTTGGCGCACAATGCCGGCATCATTCCCTTCCTCAAAGATAAGTGTGATCAATACCTCCTACTCACTAATACCTTCATGCAAAGCTTTCACTTTTATCTTAGGAAGGAACCACCCATGGTAGAATTTAACCTCTATGATGTGCCTAAGGAAATGACACTATATGATTTTTCTAATTGCAAAATACCTTATGAGGGAAGTCATAGTGACTCACGTACTAGAGACATGGATGATTTTATCTTTGAAACTAATGTGGGAGGGGAGAGTGAAGCACTCAATGTGTCCGATCTTGCTATTTTGCGCCATGTTTTATATGCTGATAGAACTTTTAGTTTGGGCACTATGGTTGCTCGACGGTTACACACAAACCATTTGAAGGGTGTTATTTTTGGTGGCATTTATGCCTCCCGCCTCGCTAAACATTTTGAGATTCCTATTAGGCATGAGGAGGTGGAGGAGAGGCTGCTACCAACTAAATTTTTAGACTATGCTAGTATGGTAGTGCATCATTTTATTAACAAGGATAAGCATAGGCGATTGCGTTACAACTAAGTATTTAACCAGGGAACTCATGAGATTATTACTTTGCCCGCACCTTCTTTGTTCAATCTTTATTCAGGCAGGTATACTATTATGCCGAGGACATCTACGCACACTAGGGTCTGACACAACCCCCAGTACCTGAGCCATATTAGGAGCCTGTTTATCAGTGGGAGCCACGGGAGCTCTACAACCAGTGGAACCCTCAGGACGCTTCGTAGTATCCAGAGAGGGTTACTTGAAGTTGTGGCCATATACCAACTTAGGCCAAAAGCCTAAGCTTGGGGGAGTACATATTTCTCACCGACATTACATTCATGCATCACACCTTCATTCTAGTTTTCGGTGTTCATCCTTTTTCATTGTACAATCCAAGTTAGTTTTATTTTTTCTTTCTTCTCGTGTGTTTGAAAAACTTTGATAAAATCCAAAAATATTTATCACTTCTTTTTGGTTTTTGTTTAAAGTTTAAATTAGTAGTAGTATTAAAAGTAAACCCAAAACGATTTCTCGTTCTTATTTTACTTGTTGGGAGCTTTCCCTTGTATATAGTTTTTCTCATTTTTGTTTTTCCTTCATTATTGCTTTCCTCGGGAAAACAAAAACTCAAAATATTTTAGTGTGTTTCTTTGAAATTATTTTCTCTTCTTTGGGTTGTCGTAAGGAGAAGACCACGATGAAAATGTTTAGTGGCTCTCATATGCATGATTGTTGATCTATCGAGGAGCCCATATTACTTTGTCTTCTCCTTTAAATAAAAGTTTGCAGATTCCAGCTTAGTCCACGACACATGCACTCTTATTATTATTCACATCATCCGGCCGTGCAAGTGAAAGGCAATAATGACAAAATTTGATGAATTGATTGAGGTGAAAAAAGCTGCTATGAACTCAACCTATTTTTTTGTAAACATGATTAGCTCATCGTTCTTGATTCAACCTATTATGAGGAAACATGTTTGCAATGACAATTAGAGATCATAGCTACTCATGCCATGCTTAATTAGTTAGGAGTGGATAATGGTTTACCTTGAGTGTCAACATGCATTTAAAATGGTTATGATTTAGTATGATAGGATGGTATCCTCCTCTGAATGATTCAAGTGGATTGACTTGGCACATGTTCATGCATGTAGTTGAATCAAAACCAACAAAGCCTCCACAATATCTATATTCATGGTGGATTATATCCTACTCATGCTTGTACCCAATGTTGATTAATCTCAATGCACGTTTATGACCGTTGTCGCTCTCTAGTTGGTCGCTCCTCAATCTATTTGCTAGCTTTCACTTGTACTAAGTGGGAATACTGCTTGTGCATCCACTCCTTAAACCCAAAGTTATTCCATATGAGTCCACCATACCTACCTATATGCGCTATTTACCTCCGTTCCAAGTAAATTTGCATGTGCCAAACTCTAAATCTTCATAATAATCTATTTTGTATGCCCGAATTGCTCATGTAGCGACAGGGGGCTGTCAGTATCTTCCATGCTAGGTGGGTTATTCTCACAATGAGTGTTTATTTGCTTGTCATCCATGAGAAAGTGGCTGGTAATCAGGATACCCAGTCCTATGATCAAAATGAAAATCAAAATATAATAATGAACAAAACTCCCCCGGATTGTTGATGGTATGGAGGATACCCGAGGATTCGACTAGCCATGGCTTGTGTTTGTTGGTGGAGGGGGAGTAGAACTTTACCATTCCGTTTGGGAACCGCCTTTAATGTGTCTAGCATGGAAGATGGGTGAAAACTATCGGTTACTACGTCGAGAATGAAACATACCTCCCAAAATTATACTCATGTCTGTTTTAAAAGCTTCAAGCTCTGGCACCTCTACAAATCCCTGCTTCCCTCTGCGAAGGGTCTATCTATTTAATTTTATTGTTGAGTCATCATCATCTTATTAAAGAGATCACTATTGTCATTTATATGCTTTGTGTTTAGTTGAGTACGAGTATGACTGGATCTCTTTTACCATGAATTACAATTTCTAGTCAATGCTTGAACTTCAGAGCTGCTCTGCATTTATGTTTTGCGGTCTCAAAAAGGGATAGTGAGATACCATTTTGTCATATTATATCATGATTGTTTTGAAAAAGTGTTGTCATCCGAGATATCTTATGATTGATCGCTAGATGGTAATGTCATTGATGTGAGTAAATGTGAGACCTAAATGTTATCGTGAATATGGTTAGTTCATAATTTTTGCTGAAAACCTGAACATTGGTTAGACATATTTGCAACAACAAGATCAAACAGAGTTTGTAAAGTTTTTATTTGTCACTTTCAGTTTCTCAACTAAATTGTTTGAGGACAAACAATGAGTTAAGCTTGGGGGAGTTGATACATCTCCGTCGTATCTACTTTTCCAAACACTTATGCTCTTGTTTTGGACTCTAATTTTCATGATTTCAATGGAACTAACTCGGACTTACGATGTTTTCAGCAGAATTGCCATGGTGTAATTTTTGTGTAGAAATCAAAGTTCTCGGATTGACCAGAAAATTTACGGAGAATTTTTGTGGAATACATAAAAAATATTGGCTGAATAATATACCAGAGGGGGCCACCCAGGAGCCACAAGCCCAGGGAGCGCGCCCACCCCCCAAGGCATGCCTTGGAGGCTTGTGTGCCCCCTGGACCTCCGGCAACCCTAACTCCAACTCCACATATACCTATTCGCCAAGAAAAAAATTAGGGAGAAGGATTCATCACATTTTACGATATGGAGCTGTCGCCCATCCCGTTCTTCATCGGGAGGGCTGATCCGGAGTCCGTTTGGGGCGCCGGAGGGTGGAATTGGTCACCATCATCATTATCAACCTTCCTCCATCACCAATTTCATGATGCTCACCTCCGAGAGTGAGTAATTTCTTCGTAGGCTTGCTGGACAGTGATAGGTTGGATGAGATTTATCATGTAATTGAGTTAGTTTTGTTAGGGCTTGATCTCTAGTGTCCACTATGTTCTGAGACTGATGTTGCTATGACTTTGCTATGCTTAATACTTGTGACTAGGGTCCGAGTGCCATGATTTCAGATCTGAACTTGTTATGTTTTAATGAATATATGTGTGTTCTTGATCCTATCTTGCAAGCTATATGCACCTACTATGAGTTATGATCCGCATACCCCAAGGTGACAATAATTGGGATTCTTTCTGGTGATTACCGTACTTTGAGGAGCTCATGTATTCAATAAGTGCTAATGCTTTGTTCCAGTTCTTTATTAGAAGGAGGCCTTAATATCCCTTAGTTTCCTTATGGACCCCGCTGCCACGGGAGGGTAGGACAAAAGATGTCATGCAAGTTCTTTTCTATAAGCACGTATGACTATATACGGAATACATGCCTACATTACATTGATGAATTGGAGCTAGTTCTGTGTCACCCTAGGTTATAATGGCTACATGATGAATATTATCCAACACAATTATCCATTGCTGATACAATGCCTACGATTTTGATATATTGATCTTTGCTAAGTTACTTTTGCCGTTGCTGCTGTTACGATCACTACAAAATTGCTACTGTTTGTGCGACTGATACTATTCCTACTGTTACCATTACTATAAAACTACCATACTACTTTGCTACTAGTCACCTTGCTACAGATATTAAGTCTTTCAGGTGTGGTTGAATTGAAAACTCAACTGCTATGCGAATATGCTTTGGCTCCCCTTGTGCCGAATCAATAAATTTGGGTTGAATACTCTACCCTCGAAAACTATTGCGATCCCCTATACTTGTGGGTTATCACTCCACTCCACCCCACATCCAAGACGTAGTAGAAGCCGCCATGCTGAGTCGCCCGCAGTCTCTAGCAGCACCCAACGGAGACGCAAACAACCACGTGACCCGCCTTGGCATGGAACCCTAGATGCTCAGGAGATCATTGACACAGCCTCGGCACAACAGGAAGCAGAAGCAGCCAACACGGCGGCTCATCCATCACCCACTTCAACTCCCATGGTATCACAAGGTGTCGGATTGAGTACCAGGACCATCAGAATTTAGTGTCTGTACCGGCTCTATGAAACGAGCGCACGCCTAAGGACTTCAAAGGCCCCCGCAAGGTACGCAATTACACGACTGATCTTGAGCCAACAGCTTGGATTGAGCGTTATGAGATCGCCATGGATATGCCGGATGTCAGTGATGCAGTTTCCGCCAAGTACCTAACTATGATGTTGAAAGGGCTGGCTCATACTTGGGTGAAGAACCTGCACCCCAATTCCATCAACACTTGGGCAGAATTGAAGGAGTGTTTCATCAAGCACTTCCAAGGAACTTGCAAGCGCCCGATGGCAATTGTTGACTTACAGCATTGTGTCCAGCGCGAGGGCGAATCAGCTCATCATTGGTCTCGCCGGGTCATGGATATTCTCCATTCTTGCAACAGCATATCAGCCGCCCAGGCCGTCTTAATTTTGGAGAAAAACTACCATTTTGATCCTTTTATTTAGAACCTTGGGTGCCTCAAGCGGACAGTTCAGGACATGGGTGGTCTCATGGATGTCCTTACCAGATACATTGAGTCGGATACGACAAAGGATCCCATGCCGGATGATGAAAAGGCCGACAAAGGCAAGATAAATGGTGGTGGCAAGGGACGGCAACAGAACAACTCCGGGTACAACGACAATCATGGCAATGGTGGCAAGTGCAAGCACCCAGAGGGCGGCTCAGATTTGGTTGCCTACACCAACACCGGTTTCAAGGCCAGAGACGGAATAATTCTGGGAGGCCGTTTAATGCAAATAAAACCCTCAAAGGTCCGTTTCCCAAGTGTAGTGCTCAGGATAATCCGGCGAACCATTCTTGGGAAAACTGTTTTATTATGCAGGAATTTCGCAATCAAGCTTACCAGAATCACCAGGGTGGCGGCGGCGGAAACCCGTGGCAGCCTAGAGCGGGTGGCTCCAGATCTGGCTTCTTGAGAGCTAGCTTGTCTGGTGGCTTCCAGAACCCTGGTTACCAGGGGTCACACGGCTCAGGGTCTGGCTACCAGGGTTCTGGTAACAATGGAGGTAATCAGCGTTCTGACCAGGGTGTTCAGTAGCAGGGCAACCTGTCAGTTTTTTAGAGTAATCCTAATCAGTTGAATAGCGGGTAGTACCACGTTTTTATGACTAGCACTTGCAAGCGGGATCGGAAGCCCCAAAATCATGATGTCTACATGGTTTAGTCGGCGGTTCCTGAGTACTTGAACTGGTCGGAACAACCAGTCACCTGGAGGAGGGCAGATCATCCTCCCCAGGTTGAGAATCCTGGTTGCCTGGCTTTGATGGTGGCGCCTCAAGTTGACAGTTATAATCTCACTAAGGTACTTATGGATGAAGGAAGCATTATCAACATCTTATATTATGATACCTTCAGACGTATGAACTTGTCAGAGAAACAACTCATGCCGTGTTCAACTATCTTCCACGAGATTGTTCCTGGAAAGTCTGCTTATCCTATTGGGCGGATTAAGCTAGAAGTTGCATTTGGCTATGAGTACAATTACATATCAGAGTTCCTAATGTTTGAGGTGGTCAAGATAAAGAGTCTGTATCATGCCCTTTTTGGGCGGCCGGCTTATGCTCGTTTCATGGCCAGACCCCGCTATGTTTATTTCAAACTCAAGATGCTTAGGCCAGATGACACTATCACAGCCAATGGCGACAAAAGGATTGCTCGTGAGTGTGAAGAGGGGGACGCAGCATATGCTGATTCGTCCTGCGCAACAGAGGAATTGAAGTTTTATACATCCAATGTTGACTCGGTCAACATGACCCCCCTGAAGAAACCCACCACAGAGTCTTATCCCCCGCCCAAGTTTAAGTCAGCCAAGGACACGAAACAGATTAATTTCACCCATCGTGACTCATCCCAACAATTTACTATTGGGACTGGCATGGATCTCAAATAGGAATGCATGCTCGTCAAGCTCATCCATGAGAATCGGGACATTTTCGCATGGAAACCTTCTGATATGCCTGGTGTACCGTGAGAATTCGCCGAGCACCACCTCAATGTTGATCCTAAGATGAAACTGGTCTGGCAATACCTCCGTCATTTTAACAAGGACAGTCGCAAGGCTATCGGAGAAGAAGTGGGCCGGCTCCTAGCTGCCGAGTTCATCATAGAATTATTTCATCATGAGTGGCTGGCCAATCCAGTGCTTGTTCTGAAGAAAAACGACACTTCGTGTATGTGTGTTGATTACACAGATCTTAACAAAGCTTGTCCCAAAGACTCGTTTTCCCTTCCTCGCATTAATCAGATCATGGATTCCACTGCTGGTTGTGAGAGTTTATGTTTCCTGGATGCTTACTCTGGCTATCATCAGATAAAGATGGTTGTTGAGTATCAGGAGAAGACAACCTTAATCACACCCTTTGGGGATTTTTGCTATGTCTCCATGCCTTTTGGGCATAAGAGCGCGGGAGCTACTTATTAGAGCTGTGTACATAATTGTTTTCACAATCAGATTGGGTGCAATGTTGATGCTTATGTTGATGATATTGTGATCAAGTCCCAGAAGAAGGAGACGCTGTAGGATGACCTCAAGGAAACCTTTGGCAATCTTCGGGTTTACAAGATGATTCTTAACCCAGCCAAGTGTGCTTTTTGCGTTCATGCAGGAAAATTGCTAGGTTTTCTGTTGTCTAAATGAGGCATTGAAGCTAATTCGGAGAAAATCATGGTAGTGATTGATACGTCCATTTTGCATCATGTTTTCCTACTATTATTTATAATGTTTTTATGCATAATAGTGCTTTATGGAGTAATTCTAATGTATTTTCTCTCATAATATGTAAGATTCACACAAATTGGGAGAATGCGGGCAGCTGGAATTCTGGACGTGAAAAAGCTACGTCAGAGCTACCTATTCTGCACAACTCCAAATGAGCTAAAAATTTACGGAGAATAATTTTGGAATATATGAAAAATATTGGAGCAAATAACTACCAGAGAGGGGGCACCTGGTGACCACAAGACACCAGGGCACGCCAAGCCCCCCGGGCGTGCCCTGGTGGGTTGTGGTCAGCCCGGCCCACTTCCGGTGTCCATCTTCTGGTATATAGGTCATTTTGACCTAGAAAAAAATAAGGAGAGGACTTTCGGGACGGAGCACTGCCGTCTTGAGGCGGAACTCTGGCATGAGCACTTTTTCCCTCTGGCGGATCGATTCTGCCAGGGGAACTTCCTTGACGGAGGGGGAAATCGAAGCCATCGTCATCACCAACAACCCTCTCATCTTTTGGAGGCCAATCTCCATCAAAATCTTCAACAACACCATCTGCATGCTTTCTGGGAACCAGGGTACCTAGATTTGCCTGCCTGCGGCCCATGGCGTGGCTCCATCAACAGCCTGCTACGACCCATCTTTGGCACCCTCAAGACAAGACCCTCGCGAGGGGCCAAGCCTCGTGAGGCGGACGATGCCAAGACCTCTGGAGGGGGCGGCTTCCTCAGGCTGGCTCCTGAGGAGCGGAGATTTCTATGCAAGCGCCCATCTCACGAAGTTTGGGTGACGCAAGCCATGACGACCAAGGCCATGCAGGCGCCAGCCGATACAGAGTAGCAGGTTTCCTCTTTGGTGCTAAGGAGGCAAGCGCAGGCGCGGAGTACTAAGGAATCAGCCAACGAATCAGCCAACGGTTTCCATTCCCGTGAAACAAGACCAAGACCGCCAGGATGGCAGGACGGATGTCATTGCCGAGCCAACCACGGCGTCACGACCTGAAGCTTTGCAGGCGAAGACTACCTTTCGTCAGGATAAGATGTACTACTTGTCCCCCTTCAAAATTGGCCACTGTGGGATCCCTTTCCGCCTTCGTTTGGTGGAAGAGGACCAAGGCCACTATAAATATAGCTTAGCCACCACCATAGGAGGGGATCGAAGATCCGGGATCCAACCCAAACCCTCACAAGCTCACACCCACACAAGAACAGACCTCCTAAGGTTATTCTTCCCCCTGTATTAGTTCATCCTCAGCCCCTCGCGAGGCTAATCCACCACAAAGCAGGAGTAGGTTTTTACACCGCAAGGTGGCCCAAACCTGGGTAAACTGTCGTGTCACTTTTCTTTCCCGTTCAACGAGCTAGGCCGTGAGAGCGACGAGTTGGTTGGCTGGAGAGGTTGAGTTCTCCGCACAAGCCCCAGAGTTCAAACCTTTCTTGGGTCTGTGGAGCCCTGAATCTGACATTTGGCGCACAAGGTAAGGGCGTGTCAAAGCGTGTCTCCTAACGGTTGTTTCACCGCTGCACCGCCGTTCTCATGGATGACACTCGTCGAGTTTGTGCTAAGCGTCGGGCGACCCTTGCCGCCCGCGTTGCTTAGACAGTGCCTGCGGGCGACTGATAACCCACAAGTATAGGGGATCGCAACAGTTTTTGAGGGTAGAGTATTCAACCCAAATTTATTGATTCGACACAAGGGGAGCCAAAGAATATTCTCAAGTATTAGCAGTTGAGTTGTCAATTCAACCACACCTGGATAACTTAGTATCTTTAGCAAAGTATTTAGTAGCAAAGTAGTATGGAAGTAACGGTAATAGTAGCAAAAGCAACAGTAGCAGTTTTTTAGTAATTGTAACAATGGCAACGGTAAAGTAAATAAGCAAAGCACAATATGTGAAAAGCTCGTAGGCATTGGATCAATGATGGATAATTATGTCCGATGTGATTCCTCATGTAATAGTTATAATGTAGGGTGACATAGAACTAGCTCCAGTTCATCAATGTAATGTAATCCTCTACAAGAATGAAGTGCAGGATGTCTTCAGATGCTTTTCCAATCGTTCCATGATGAACTATGGCATCAAGATCAAGCATATCAGAAGTGACAACGGCACTGAGTTCAAGAACACCGGCCTCAACCTTTATCTGGATACTATGGGTATCACTCATGAGTTCTCTGCTCCATACACACCTCAGCAGAATGGCATCATGGAGCGTAAGAAGAGAACCCTTATTGAGATGGCCCGAACGATGCTCGATGAGTACAAGACTCCACGGAAGTTCTGGCCTGAAGCCATTGATACTGCATGCCACGTCATAAACTTTGTTAATCTTCACAAGCTTCTGAAGAAAACGTCCTATGAACTCCTGACTGGTAAGAAGCCAAATGTAAGCTACTTCAGAGTATTTGGTGCTAGGTGCTGGATCAAGCATCCACATCACACTTCAAAATTTGCATCGAAAGCACATGAAGGTTTTATGTGCGGTTGGATGAGACTAACAGCTCGCAAAGAGAGCACCTGCCAATTGTGCTAGATGAAGTACCTCCAAGTGAACCAATCAAGCAGATGGGAATTGGAGAGATCATACCGTTTGAAGCTCAGACTGAAGAGGAACTTATCATTTCTGCACCTAATCAAGCTAAGGACAATGCTCAGCCAGAAGATAGTCCCCCAAATGATGACATTGATCAGCAAGAGGAAAATGTTCGTCCTGTTCATCCTTATGTTGCAAATGAAGTACAGATTGAGAAGATAATTGACAGCATCAATGCACCTAGTCCACTCACTCATTCTAGAGCTACTCAAAGAGCAACACAGATATCCAATTTTTGTGGGCATTTTGCATTCGTCTCAATTTTGGAACCCAAGAAAGCCGCTGAAGCCTTCATGAAACCTGAATGGATTCAGGCTATGCAAGAAGAGCTTCAACAGTTCGAGCTGAACAATGTGTGGGAATTGGTCAAGTGTCCTGATCCTCGAAATCACAATATCATTGGCACCAAATGGATATATCACAACAAGCAAGATGAGCATGGTCAAGTTGTCAAAAATGTAGCACCCCGGATGTAACTTTCCATATTTGTCACTCCAACTCTTGCCATTTTCGGCTATGTGTTATGATATTCCCTCTATGGTTGGGTTTTTGTCTTCCGTTTTGCATTTTGTTCAGGTCATGCATCTCATATCATGTCATCATGTGCATATCTATTGCGTACGTGTTTGTCTCATGCATACGAGCATTTTCCTCGTTGTCCGTTTTGTAATCCAACACTCCCACATGCACCGGCGCACCCCTCTTATATCTTTTCATGAGCGGGTGTTAAATGTTCTCGAAAAGGACCGAGGTTTTCCAAGTGGCCTTGGTACACCACCGGTAGACCACCTGTCAAGTTTCATACCATTTGGAGGCCGTTTGATGCTCCAACGGTTAACCGGGTATCCGCAAAAGGCCTCTTGTGTGGTGCAGCCCAACACCCCTTCAAAACAGCCCAATAACCCATCTAACCCCCCCCCCCCCCGTGCTCTCCGTCATCGGATCACGATCGTGTGGGCGAAAACTACACCTCATTTGGACACTCCAAACTCCTCCTACCTATAAATATGTCCTCCCCGTCCAAAATTCGGGTCCAAACCCTAGATCAAAGAGCCCCCGCCGCCACCGGACACGTCCGGCCTCGCCGGACAGGAGCCTGCCGCCACCCACGGCCAATCGGGGTGCGCCACGTGGCATCGCGCCGCCTCCCACCGTCGAAGCCCGCCGGGCCCGAGGCCGGCCCCCGAGCCCATCTCCGCCGCCGCCAGGGCCCGAGCTCCCCGCCGTCTGCCGCTGCTTGTCGCCCGCGCCTCCTCCAACCGCCGCCGCCCGTCGCCCTCGGCCCCGGTCGCCGCTGCGCCAGTGCGCCGTCGCCGGCCGCCGCCCCTGGTAGCCTCCCGCGCCCCGGCCGCCTCCGTCGGTGCCAGATCCGGCAAGGGGCCGGCTAGATCCGGCACCCCCATCCCGCCGGCGCCCTCTCCTTCTAATTCCGGCCGCCGCCGCCCCGTCTCCGGCCTTCCTCGAAATCCGTGCCGGCAGATCCAGATCCGAAAAACCCTTGAGGTTGACCCGATTTTTTCGCCCAAGTCTTTTCATCTGCTATTTTATTCGAGCACTGCTCAACATGCCATAACTTCATGCTTGGTGCTTCGTTTCATGCATACAATATATCAAAATGTTCATCATGAGATGATCTTCATTTTGTTCCATTGTGACATGCTTTTGTGTGTTCATCTTGATGCCTAAATAATCGTTGCAAGAGTGCTATATGATGTTAACTGCTGTCTGTTAACAGAACTTTGTGATTTGTCTTTTTCATTGCATTTTGTGTGTGCATCTTATGAGCATGAGCTCTACATGTGTTTTAATCTATGTCATGCCATCTTTATAGAGGTGCTTGCCATGTATTTTTGTGATTTATGTGGTGACTAGAACAAGCATGCAAACTAGGCTTCGTGATGTTGCTGATTTCAGTCCCTGTTTTGCTGTTATTTTGATGCCATGTAAACTTGATGCTACAGAGAGATCCATGCATATTTTGAGATTCTTCAGTAAGGATGTTTTGAACATATGGTTATGCTGTATCCATCAATGCCCCATTTTTCAATTATGGAGTGCTCTAGAATGTCATTTTCTTGCTCAACTTTTGCTATAAAATGTTTCCTGATAGATTGTTTACATGTTATTCAATTTTGCCAAGGTTGTTGTAGTTAACCCTTGCATGCTATGAGCTTATTCTTGCGACGTTTAGTTTCATAAACATGTCTTATTGCTGATGCTATGCTTATCTTGTCATGCAATGACTTGTGATAAGGGAATCAAGCTCGCAAAGATGCCTTCATAACTCTGTTAATGCCATGCTCTGTTTTCTCGTCTGAATCTGTTAACGAAACTTGCTATGTTTACATGGGTGCCATCATACCTTCTGTTCCTTTTTGGATCATAGTCAGTAAGGGACTTTTGTTCTATGCATTTAGTAGTATCATGGAATACCTTATGTTTGTATGATATTTTCCTGTAGCATGATGTTTGCTTGCTCTAAACATTGCTACCTGATGTTGTTTCTGCATGTTCAGTATTTTCACCAAGTCTGTGATGCTGTTATCTTTTGCACTTTTGCCATGCTTGTTTGAACCTTTTGTTTTGTGATTTAGCCGTAGCTCAGTGTTCATCCTTCGTCAAGCATCTCTTGTACATCACTGCCATATGCTATGTTGCCATGTTGGAGTAGAGTAGCTTAGTTTCTTGATGTATTCTAAGTGCTATCATGCTGTTAATCACAGAATTGTGTCATTCTTGTTTTGCTTGCCATTTGCAAATCGTGCATCCGTTCCCGGTGATCTTCATATCAATTTCAACCGAAATCATCTCATCTTTCCAGCGGCATACTTGCTTTGCCAAGTTGATGCCTTGTTCATCCTTTTTCCTGCCGGAGCATGCATACGCATTGTATATCACATCTCTTATATCATGGCATGTATTGCATCATGTTGCTTGTGCATTGCACCGTGATTGATTGTGGTTGCATTACTTGTGTTCTTACTTTGGGTAGAGCCGGGAGACGAGTACGTGAACGAGGAACCTGTTGAGTATGCTAACGAGGATCAAGCTTTCAACAACTCTGAGAACTTTGCAGGCAAGATGACCATACCCTCGATATCACTTCTATCTTTGCTTTGCTAGTTGCTCGCTCTATCGCTATGGTAGCTTTACCTACCACCTGTTTATCATGCCTCCCATATTGCCATTTCAAGCCTCTAACCATCCTGTCCTAGCAAACCATTGTTTGGCTATGTCACCGCTTTTGCTCAGCCCCTCTTATAGCGTTGCTAGTTGCAGGTGAAGATGAAGTTTGTTCCTGGTTGGAACATGGATATTTTGGGATATCACAATATCTATTATTTAATTAATGCACCTATATACTTGGTAAAGGGTGGAAGGCTCGGCCTTATGCCTGGTGTTTTGTTCCACTCTTGCCGCCCTAGTTTCTGTCATACCGGTGTTATGTTCCTTGATTTTGCGTTCCTTACGCTGTTGGGTGATTTATGGGACCCCATTGATAGTTCGCTTTGAATAAAACTCCTCCAGTAAGGCCCAACCTTGGTTTTAGCATTTGCCACCTAAGTCTTTTTCCCTTGGGTTTTCGCGAGCCCGAGGGTCATCTTTATTTTTACCCCCCCCCCCTCCGGGGGGGCCAGTGCTCCTTCGACTGTTGGTCCGAACTAGAGCCACTTGCAGCGCCACCTTAGGGAAACTTGAGGGCTGGTTTCAGTTGTACATAGTGTTCATCCGGTGTGCCCTGAGAACGAGATATGTGCAACTCCTATCGGGATTTGTCGGCACATCGGGCGGCTTTGCTGGTCTGGTTTTACCATTGCCGAAATGTCTTGTAAACCGGGATTCCTAGACTGATCGGGTCTTCCTAGGAGAAGGAATATCCTTCGTTGACCGTGAGAGCTTGTGATGGGCTAAGTTGGGACACCCCTGCAGGGTATTATCTTTCGAAAGCCGTGCCCGCGGTTATGTGGCAGACGGGAATTTGCTAATATCCGGTTGTAGAGAACTTGACACTTGACTTAATTAAAATGCATCAACCTCGTGTGTAGCCGTGATGGTCTCTTTTCGGCGGAGTCCGGGAAATGAACACGGTTTGGGTTATGTATGAACGTAAGTAGTTTCAGGATCACGTCTTGATCATTTCTAGCTTCTCGACCGATGCGTTGCTTCTCTTCTCGCTCTCACTTGCGTATGTTAGCCACCATATATGCTTAGTGCTTGCTGCAGCTCCACCACCTTACCCCTTTCCTACCCATGAGCTTAAATAGTCTTTTCTCGCGGGTGTGAGATTGCTGAGTCCTCGTGACTCACAGATTCTACCAAAACGGATGCAAGTGCCGAGGATACCAGTGCAAGTGGCGCAACCGAGCTCAAGTGGGAGTTTGACGAGGACCTTGGTCGTTACTATGTTTCGTTTCCTGATGATCAGTAGTGGAGCCCAGTTGGGACGATCGGGGATCTAGCACTTGGGGTTATCTTCTTTTCATTTGGATTTGACTGTACTCGGTCTATGAGTGTATTTTGGATGATGTATGAATTTATTTATGTATTGTGTGAAGTGGCGATTGTAAGACAACTCTCTTTATCCCATTCTTGTTCATTACATTGGATTGTGTGAAGATGACCCTTCTTGCGACAAAACCTACATTGCGGTTATGCCTCTAAGTCGTGCCTCGACACGTGAGAGATATAGCCGCATCGTGGGCGTTACAAGTTGGTAATCAGAGCCATCCCCGACTTAGGAGCCCCCCTGCTTGATTGAACCGCTGGCGTTGTTGAGTCTAGAACAAAAATGTTTTGAATCTTAGGATTATATATATCGGAGAGTAGGATTCTTTTTACTTCTCAGTACCTTCATCACTTTGGTGAGGTCTCCTGACGTAGATGTTTTGACTTTCCTCTCAAATTTCACTAAATTTTTTTTAGGATCAGGCGGGTATCTTGGAATCGTTCCGATGATTTTGTGATGGGAACATTGTTCTTGGCGCCTCCTGACATTTAGGGGTTGTGGCAGTGTCCCGTGGAGTTGAGCTCCGAGGTGTTGTTGTCACAATTTTATCGTTGCAGTTCTGGAATACCTGAGTTTTGCCGACATTGAAAATCTCTTTTATGCAGCTGTTGGTGAGATAACCTCGACGTCACCCAGTACTGGGGAGTTCGGGAGTATTGCCATAACTCGTATAACGGATGCTTTTCGAAGGTTGAGGTACACGATTTCCGAAGGTGTCTTGGTTATGTGTTGACGGATGGATACAGCTGGATGTAGGGATTGTTAGTTTGGGAGAGATATATTGCTTCCCCTGTATCCCCAACACTTGATTGCATAACCAGAAAGTTTCTGGAGTTTATAGGTGGGATTCAAGTAGCTCTAGCATTTCTTCCCGTAGATATTTGGTTTGTGATTGGGTAATCCTTACCAATTATTTGTTCCAGCCGTACCTTGGTTTTTCTTTCATCAATCTCTTATCAAGTGGCTTCTCACCTTAATGGACGTGATGTTAGCTTTGGAATTCATTCGTTCAAACTTGTTCGAATGTTTATTGTGAAGACTATATGTTGCTATTTCTATCCGTTGATTCAACTTGTCTATCTGTCTATAAAGATGCTAACGGATGTCACCCTCTTCAGGATGGCTCCGCCAACGCATCAGAATCCGGAACACAATGATGGGAGTCAGGAGAACCCTCCACCTCCACCTCCGCCTCCGGAGGCATGGCAAGCTTTGATGGCAGCCACAAATGCCAACGCTTAGATGATGATTCAGCTCATGCAGGAGCGCAACCAAGGCCAAGGCAAACAAGGGAATCAAGGTCAAGGGCAGTTCAACCATCAGCCTCAGTTTCCTACCCTAAACCAGTTCCTTGCAAATCAGCCAAAGTCTTTCAGCTACTGTGCCAAGGCCACAGACACCGATGATTGGCTCGTGGATATCAACAAGCATTTTGAATGTAGCAATGTCAGGCCTGAGGACTACGTCAAGTTCGCTTCTTTTTAGCTCAAGGACCAAGCAGCTGATTGGTTCCAGCAATACAAAGATTCCAGAGGAGGTAGAGTGATTACTTGGACTGACTTCTGTCGGGACTTTAAAGCTCACCACATTCCTACCAGTGTTGTTGAGAGCAAGCGTGAGGAGTTCCGCAATCTCAAGCAAGGCAGCATGTCTATGTATGAATACAACAAGCAGTTTCAGAAACTTGCTCGCTTCGCTAAACAAGACGTTCCTGATGAGAAGAGTATGATTTATCAATTCAGAGATGGCCTTAGAGAGGATCTGCAGTTAGCTCTCGTTCTTGTTGAGCCTACTTAGTTCGATCAATTCTACAACATGGCCCTCAAGCAAGAAGGTGCTCAGCTCAAGTGTGAGGCTTCTAAGAAGAGAATCAGGGATGCAGTTCAATCTTCCTCTTCCTCTCAAGTGGCAGCTAAGCAGCAGAAGTTCTACCTTCCTCCTCCTCCATTTCGTCAGCCTTACCAGTAGAAGAACTCAGGTGGTCGTGGATCTTCCCACCCACCCAACCCAACCCAGGCTATCAGAACAAGTCAAATTCTCAAGCTCCAAGGTTAAATGCCCCTTATCATCGTCCGCTCTCAGAGGTGACTTACAACAAGTGCCAGTAGAAAGGTCCCTACGCGAACAAGTGCTTCAACCAAAGGTGCATTCCGCCTCCTCCTCCTGTGAGATCTTCAAGCAATGCAGTGGTCAAGCATAATTCAAAGCATGCAAAGGTGAACATGATGAATGCAGCTCAGGCAGATGATTCTTCAGATGTGATCATGGGTAACCTTCTAGTTAACTCTATTCCTGCAAAAGTCTTATTTGATATTGGTGCATCGCTTTCTTTCATTTCAAGACCTTTTGTTGCCAAGCATGAGTTTGTGACGGAAAAGATTCCTAACCCGTTGAAGATTGTGTCCCCGGGTAAGCAAATGTCATCTAATAATTGCGTCCCGGATGTTTCTATCAAGATGGGGAACTATAAATTTCTATCTAAACCAATTGTTCTTGGTGACTCGGATATTGATCTAATTCTCGGCATGGACTGGCTTTCTGGGCACAAAGCTCAACTTGATTGTGTTGCCAGGGTGATTCAATTGACACACTCTTCTGAGGATGTTATAATCTATTGTAGCGACCCGACCCAAATGGATCAAGTCTCTATGCTTAAGTGTCATCCCTGGATCGGTATGCTGACACACACAGTACTTGAGGATTTATAACAGAGGTGAATCACATGTATAAAATAACATAAATACTATTACCTCAATCCAAAAAGCGGAAGTAACAAGGTTGTGGATTCCCATCAACACCAACGGCAAAGTTGAGTATAGGAATCGTAACCCTAACGTAACACTTACTCGTTGTAAGATTCCTGCAACATGAGACGTTGCAGCCACAAAGGGTCAGTACATTGAAGGTACTAGCAAATTCACACCATAGGATAATAATGAATAATAGCTATCACTACATGCATATGTGGCTTGTGGAAAAGCTCTATGGTTATAATGTTTTTGCGAAAAGCCAATTTTTCCCTACTGCAACGGAACAAATTTTATTTAACTATCATGGTGGTTGTTAAACATTGAGAATGGTTGACAGCATTCTCAATCCCAATTAAGTAACATCTTCATTAAACCCAACAAAATTAATTAAAGTAACATGATGAGATTCACATGATAATCCAAGTACTAGATACTCAAAACGTCCATAACCGGGGACACGGCTAATGATGATTAGTTTATACAATCTGCAGAGGTTTGCGCACTTTTCCCCACACGACTCGATCTCCTCCGTTGGTTTTCTTGCACTACATGGTGTTTGAGAAAGGGATGATTGAGACATTGTCTTTCAGAAGCGCTAGCACCTTACGATGGGTAGACCTGTACACCTACTTTCCCCTACATCTGCTAGTCTACCACTGTAAGAGTTTGCACGACATAATCAACTATGCTAGAGCGCAGAATAGCATGTGGCTGCACACGGAAGTTTCTAGCATGAATAATCTTATGATCCCTTTGAGCCTGGGTGGCGGTCCAAAACAAACAGGCAATCCTGGAATACCCAAGTGCCTCAATCCACCCAGATGTGTATTAAAGTTGCCACCTTAAATAAACCATTAATTAACAATCTCACATCTGTCATGGATACACTCACCTAATCCACGTCTACTAGCATAGCATGGCATAATAAGCAAACGTAGAAGTAACTCCCAAGGGTTTGATAATAAAACAGGTGATAGGTACTACCTCATCTACTTCCCAAAACCCACATATTAATCAGATCCTAATCATGCAATTGTTTGAGGGGTGAAACTAATGCATAAAAACTGGGTATGAAAGGGATATGATCAAAGTGTGAACTTGCCTTGTACTGTTGATGAAGATGATTCGCACTCATAACTCGGGATAGATCTACTCGTCACACTCCGGTCAATCTATCATAGCAATCAGTAGTAACCACACATAAGCAATCACTCAAAAGATCGGAAAGAACGAAGAGAACAACTCGGAAAACATCAAAACCAAGCAAACAACTATTGCAGAATAAAACAATTTCTAACAGTACCAAAACTATGTGAAATTGGCCATATCAGAAAGTTTAGGTCAAGAGCTTCAAGTTGCAAAAAGAATCAACTCAAACGGAGTTATAAAACTCAAGTTATGATCAAACGAAGTTCAAATACTAAACTGCTTGAAATTCAAATTTTAAACTTTCAAAAACATGTTTAAGTTGTTTTACTGGATAGAGGGGATCATAACGAAGAAGTGGGCGTTGCTTTCGTTGGATTTGGATAAACGATTGAAAAGTAGTGAGCGTTTGAAGATTAGGGACTAATCTGTGAAGAAACTAATTACATACAGGTCCCTGGCAGAAAACTAAAATAAAAGAAAAAGACTAAATAGCGAACGCTCGTCACCGATCGCTACCGAACGAAAATCATTCGCTACCAAACCCTAGCTAATGAACGCTCGCAAACTAAACTAATAAAAAAATATAAAAACCGATCTAGAACTATAAAGAAAAACCGGGCTGGTTTTAGCAGTTATACCGGCTCGGGCTGTTCGGGGCGGTTTACGACGTAAAACCGGCGGTGGCGGTTTGGATCAGGGCGGCGGCTCCGGCGAAGCTGCGGACACCGGCGAGTGCGGCAACGGCGGGATGGCGCGATGGCGAGGCGCGGATGCTGCTCTGACGGGCGGCGGCTTCGTGCTCGGCGGCGGGGCAAGGCGCGGGTGGCTCTGGCGAGGCGCGGGGCGGCGGTGGCGGGAAAGTGCGGCGGTGGCGGTGAGATCCGGCGGCGGCGGCATGTTGCGAGGAGAGGCGAGGCGAGGAGAGAGAGAGGGGCCCGGGGCGGCGCCCTTCATAGGAGGGGAGGGGAGGCGCAAGGCGTGGAGGAGGGGGCAAGGTGGCGGGGCGGTGCCGGACTCCGGGAGGAGTCCCGGTCGGGGACGACGGGCGAGGCGGCGCGGTGCTGGGCCTTGGCCTGGCTGGAGCCGGGCCGGCCCAGTTCGGCGGAAGAAAGTTTTTTTAAACAAATTTTCAGAAAATAAAATAAAACCAAAATAAATAAATAAAATACTATAGGCACATAATATATCAAAAATTTTAGAAAAAGATTTTCTACAACATGGACATTTTTATAGCATCAAATAAAATTCACACTAATTTAAATAATTCATACAGTGCTACTGCTCTAATAAAATCCAATAAAAAACATTTTTAAAATACCAAAATTATTCAAATTTATTTCTCTCCAATTTTTTGATGTAGGGAATCATGTTACCCTATTTTCCATATATTTTATTTTTGGAGAAAAATAATTTGAATAAAACTCAAATAACTCCAAATTGAAAATAAATTCAAACGAACTTTGAATTTAATTCTTTGAAACTCCCAACTCATATTTCATATGTTTTGAAGAAGTCATTTTATCTTCGCTCGTGAAAATCATTGAGTTGCATAAAGTTCCTGGGTTGGAAATATTTTCCAAATGAAATTCAAATATTTTCAACACCCCTTGTCATTTAAATAAATAGAAGAAGTCATGTCATCTTCTCTCCAGGGTTTTGTGGTGAAAAGAATTTGAATTCATGGAGATCACGAATGCAAAATGAATGTTTGGGAAAGTCCTTTTATTCCCTCTCATTCAACTTTCAAAAAGTGTCAAATTTCCCTCAATTTCACACGGTCAATCAAACAATCAATCAAATCTATCTATTTATTATAACATTCCAAAATTTAAAATTTTGGGATGTTACATCTATGCTGCTCGTGACGAAACCATTCGGTTGTTTTCTCTCAATGAGAAGGGAGAGTTGGATGCAATCTCTCAGATTCCAGTCGTTTCTGAGTACCAAGATGTCTTTCCAGAAGAGCTTCCGGGTATGCCTCCGCACCGGCTAGTCGAGTTCGTTATCGATCTTGAGCCCGGCACTGAACCCGTTTGCAAGCATCCATACAAGCTTGGACCTAAAGAGCTGAAGGAATTGAAGAAACAGCTCGATGAACAAGAGCGTCTGGGTTTGATCAGACCGAGTTCATCTCCATGGGGTTGTGGAGTTCTTTTTGTCCAGAAGAAGAATGGCACGGACCGACTGTGCGTCGATTACCGTCCATTGAACAAGAAGACAATCAAGAACAAGTATCCACTTCCCAACATCAATGAGCTATTCGAGCAACTCAAAGGTGCTAAAGTTTTCTCCAAGCTTGACCTTCGTATGGGTTATCATCATATTCGCATTCACGAACAAGATATTCCCAAGACAACATTCAGAACAAGTTTTGGTTCTTATGAATATACTGTCATGTCTTTCGGTCTTGTCAATGCTCCTCCAACATTCTCTCAAATGATGAACTTCATCTTCAACCCCTACACCAATGAATTCGTTCTGGTGTATCTCGATGATACTTTGGTCTTCTCCAAGAATAAGAAGGATCATGCCAAATATTTACGATTGGTGCTCGACAAGACCAGAGAGCATCAATTCTATGCAAAGTTTTCCAAATGTGAGTTCTGGCTTGATGAAGTTCTTTACCTTGGTCATATCATCTCCGCCAAGGGCATTGCTGTTAATCCCGAGAAGGTGTCTGCAATTGTGAATTGGGAACCTCCTCAGAATGTCAAGCAGCTCCGCAGTTTTCTTGGTTTTGCAAGCTATTGCCCAAGATTCGTTGAGAACTTCTCTAAGATTGCAAAGCCTCTTTCCAACCTCCTCCAGAAGCATGTCAAGTATGTCTGGTCGCCTGAGTGTGATGTTGCTTTCAACACCCTCAAAGGGAAGCTAGTCACATCTCCTGTCTTGACTCCTCCTGACGAATCCAAGCCATTCGAAGTTTTCTTTGATGCTTCGATGCTGTGTTAATGCAAGAGAAGAAAGTTGTGGCCTATACCTCTCATCAGTTGAAGCCCAACGAAAAGAACTACCCCACTCACGATCTTGATTTGGCGGCAGTTGTCCATGCATTGATAACATGGAGACATCTCTTGTTGGGAAGGAAAGTGGACATTTTCACCGATCATAAGAGCCTCAAGTATATCTTCACTCAACCCAACCTCAACCTCAGACAAACTCGATGGGTCGAAATGATTCAAGAGTACAATCCAAGTATTGAATATACTCCAGGCAAGACGAATGTGATTGCAGATGCTTTGAGAAGAAAGGCTTATTGCAACAGCTTAATTCTCAAGCCCTTTCAACCGGACCTTTGTGAAGCTTTCTGCAAACTGAATCTTCAAGTTGTTTCCTCAAGGCTTTCTTGCCAACCTCATAGTCTCTCCTACATTGGAAGATCAAATTCGTGAGGCTCAACTCCTGGATACCATGGTGAAAAAGGTGAAACGTGGTATCGACAAGGGCATTTCCAAATACAAGTGCTTCCACATTGATGACAAAGATACTCTTTTCTTTGAGGATCGTATTGTGGTTCCGAAAGGCGATCTGAGAAAAGTCATCATGAACAAGGCACACAATTCCCTTCTATCCATTCATCCTGGAAGTACGAAGATGTACCATGACCTCAAACAGTCGTATTGGTGGACTCGAATGAAGCGAGAAATTGCTCAATTCGTGAATGAATGTGATGTCTGCAGAAGGGTGAAAGCAGAACACCAATGACCAGCTCGTCTCCTCCAACCTCTTGCTATTCCGGAATGGAAGTTTGATCATATCGAGATGGACCTCGTGACTGGATTTCCTAAGTCCAAGCGTGGGAATGACGCCATCTTCGTTATACACCTTTAGAATTGTCTCCTTGCACGGTATTCCGCAATTGATCTCTTCAGACCGCGGAAGCATTTTCACTTCTAAGTTCTGGGACTCCTTTCAGAAGGCCATGGGAACCAAAATTCGCTTTACCACGCTTTCCATCCTCAAACAAGTGGCCAAGTCGAGCGAGTCAATCAAATCCTTGAAGATATGCTCATGGCTTGTGTCATTTCCTTCGGTATGAAGTGGGAAGATTGTCTTCCATATGCCGAGTTCTCCTACAACAACAGCTTCCAAGAGAGTTCGGGCAAGGCCCCATTCGAAATTCTCTATGGCAGAAAGTGTCGTACTCCTCTCAATTGGTCTGAGACAGGTGAACGCCAACTTCTTGGCAACAACTTGATCACAGAAGCCGAAGAAATGTGCAAAGTCATTCGTGAGAATCTCAAAGCCGCGCAATCGCGCCAGAAGAGCTATTATGATGACAAGCACCATGATGTGGCTTTTGAAATCGGAGACCATGTCTACGTCCGTGTCTCTCTAATGGAAGGCACTCGTCGCTTCGGTATCAAAGGGAAGCTTGCCCCTAGGTACGTTGGTCCTTACAAGATCATTGGCAAAATAGGTGACCTCTCCTATCAACTTGAGCTTCCGTCCAACTTCGCGAATGTGCACGATGTGTTTCACGTGTCACAGCTTCGCAAGTGCTTCGAGACTCCTGAGCGCACTATCAACTTCGAAGAAATTGACCTCCAATAAGATCTCTCTTATCATGAGCACCCTGTTGCTATTCTTGAAGAAACCGAGCGTAATACTCGCAACAAGTCAATCAAATTCCTGAAAGTGAAGTGGTCACACCATTCCGACCGAGAATCCACCTGGGAGCGCAAGGATCACCTCCGTTCTGAATATCCAGAGTTCTTTCAGTCCTAGATCTCGAGACGAGATCCTCTTGTAGTGGTGGAGTGTTGTAACACCCCGGGTGTAACTTTCCATATTTGTAACTCCAACTCTTGCCATTTTCGGCTATGTGTTATGATATTCCCTCCGTGGTTGTGTTTTTGTCTTCCGTTTTGCATTTTATTCATGTCATGCATCTCATATCATGTCATCATGTGCATCTCTTTTGCGTACGTGTTCGTCTCATGCACCCGAGCATTTTCCCCGTTGTCCGTTTTGCAATCCGACACTCCCACATGCACCGGCGCACCCCTCTTGTCTCTTTTCGTGATCAGGTGTTAAACGTTCCCGGAATGGACCAAGGTTTGCCAAGTGGCCTTGGTACACCACCGGTAGACCACCTGTCAAGTTTCGGTCCATTTGGAGGCCGTTTGATGCTCCAACAGTTAACCGGGTATCCGCAAAAGGCCTCTTGTGTGTTGCAGCCCAACACCCCTTCAAAACAGCCCAATAACCCATCTAAACCCCCTCCATGCTCTCCGTCGTCGGATCACGATCGTGTGGGCGAAAACTACACCTCATTTGGACACTCCAAACTCCTCCTACCTATAAATATGTCCTCCCCGTCCAAAATTTGGGTCCAAACCCTAGATCAAATAGCCCCCGCCGCCACCGGACACATACGGCCTCGCCGGACAGGAGCCCGCGGCCGCCCGCGGCCAATCGGGGTGTGCCACGTGGCATCGCGCCGCCTCCCACCGCCGAAGCCCGCCGGCCCCCGAGCCCATCTCCGTCGCCACCAGGGCCCGAGCTCCCCGCCGTCCGCTGCCGCCTGTCGCCCGCGCCTCCTCCAACCGCCGCCGCCCGTCTCCCTTGGTCCCGGTCGCCGGTGCGCCGTTGCCGGCCGCCGCCCCCGGTCCCCTCCCGCGCCCCGGCCGCCTCCGCCGGTGCCAGATCCGGCAAGGAGCCGGCCAGATCTGGCACCCCCTCGCCGGCGCCCTCTCCTTCCGATTCCGGCCGCCGCCGCCCGTCTCTGGAGTTCCTCGAAATCCGTGCCGGAAGATCCAGATCCGGAAAACCCTAGAGGTTGACCCGATTTTCGCCCAAGTCTTTCCATCTGCTATTTTTTTCAAGCACTGCTCAACATGCCATAACTTCATGCTCGGTGCTCTGTTTCATGCATATAATATATCAAAATGTTCATCATGAGATGCTATTCATTTTATTCCATTGTGCGATGCTTGTTTGAGTTCATATTGATGCCTAAATAATCATTGCAAGAGTGCTATATGATGTTAACTGTTGTCCGTTAACAGAACTTGGTGATTTGTCTTTTTCATTGCATTTTGTGCGTGCATCTTATGAGCATGAGCTCTACATGTGTTTTAATCTATGTCATGCCATCTTTATAGAGGTGCTTGCCATGTATTTTTGTGATTTATGTGGTGACTAGAACAAGCATGCAAACTAGGCTTCGTGATGTTGCTGATTTCAGTCCCTGTTCTGCTGTTATTTTGATGCCATGTAAACTTGATGCTACAGAGAGATCCATGCATATTTTGAGATACTTCACTAAGGATGTTTTGAACATATGGTTATGCTCTATCAATCCATGCCCCGGTTTGCAATTATGGAGTGCTCTAGCATGCCATTTTCTTGCTCTACTTTTGCTATAAAATGTTTCCTGGCAGATTGTTTACATGTTATTCAATTTTGCCAAGGTTGTTGTAGTTTACCCTTGCATGCTATGAGCTTGTTCTTGCCATTTTTAGTTTCATAAACATGTCTTCTTGCTGATGCTATGCTTATCTTGGCATGCAATGACTTGTGATGAGTGAATCGAGCTCGCAAAGATGCCTTCATAATTCTGTCAATGCCATACTCTGTTTTCTAGTCTAAATCTGTTAACGAAACTTGCTATGTTTACATGGGTGCCATCATACCTTCTGTTCCTTTTTGGCTCATGGTGAATAAGGAACTTTTGTTTTATGCATTTAGTAGTATCATTCTATGCCTTAATTTTCTATGATATGCCTTAAGTATGTGATGATGTTATCTTTTGCACTTCTGCTATGCTTGTTTGAACCTGTTATTGTGTGATTTAGCCGTAGCTCAGTGTCCATCTTTTGTCAAGCATCTCTTGTACATCACTGACGTATTCTTTGTTGCCATGTTGGAGTAAATTAGCTTGGTTTCTTGATGTATTCTAAGTGCTATCATGCTGTTAATCGCAGAATTGTGTCATTCTTGTTTTGCTTGCCATTTGCAAACCGTGCATCCGTTCTCGGTGATCTTCATATCGATTTCAATCGAAATCATCTCATCTTTCCAGCGGCATACTTGCTTTGCCAAGTTGGTGCCTTGTTCATCCTTTTTCCTTCCGGAGCAAGCATACGCATTGCACATCACATCTCGCATATCATGCCATGTATTGCATCATGTTTCTTGTGCATTGCACCGTAATTGATTGTGGTTCCATTGCTTGTGTTCTTGCTTTGGGTAGAGCCGGTAGACGAGTACATGAAAGAGGAACCTGTTGAGTACGCTAACGAGGATCAAGCCTTCGAGAACTCTGAGAACTTTGCAGGCAAGATGACCATACCCTCGATATCACTTCTATCTTTGCTTTGCTAGTTGCTCGCTCTATCGCTATGGTTGCTCTACCTACCACTTATTTATCATGCCTCCCATATTGCCATATCAAGCCTCTAACCATCCTGTCCTAGAAAACCATTGTTTGGCTATGTCACCGCTTTTGCTCAGCCCCTCTTATAGCGTTGCTAGTTGCAGGTGAAGATGAAGTTTGTTCCTGGTTGGAACATGGATATTTTGGGATATCACAATATCTCTTGTTTAATTAATGCACCTATATACTTGGTAAAGGGTGGAAGGCTCAGCCTTATGCCTGGTGTTTTGTTCCACTCTTGCCGCCCTAGTTTCCGTCATACCGGTGTTATGTTCCTTGATTTTGCGTTCCTTACGCAGTTGGGTGATTTATGGGACCCCCTTGACAGTTCGCTTTGAATAAAACTCCTCCAGCAAGGCCCAACCTTGGTTTTACCATTTGCCACCTAAGCCTTTTTCCCTTGGGTTTTCGCGAGCCCGAGGGTCATCTTTATTTTAACCCCCCCGGGCCAGTGCTCCTTCGAGTGTTGGTCCGAACTAGAGGTACTTGTAGCGCCACCTCGGGGAAACTTGAGGGCTGGTTTTAGTTGTACGTAGTGTCCATCCGGTGTGCCCTGAGAACGAGATATGTGCAGCTCCTATCGGGATTTGTCGGCACATCGGGCGGCTTTGCGGGTCTTGTTTTACCATTGTTGAAATGTCTTGTAAACCGGGATTCCGAGACTAATCGGGTCTTCCTGGGAGAAGGAATATCCTTCGTTGACCGTGAGAGCTTGTGATGGGCTAAGTTGGGACACCCCTGCAGGATATTATCTTTCGAAAGCCGTCCCCGCGGTTATGTGGCAGACGGGAATTTGTTAATATCCGGTTGTAGAGAACTTGACACTTGACTTAATTAATGCATCAACCGCGTGTGTAGCCGTGATGGTCTGTTTTTGGCGGAGTCTGAGAAGTGAACACGGTTTGGGTTATGTATGAACGTAGGTAGTTTCAGGATCACTTCTTGATCATTTCTAGCTTCTAGACCGATGCGTTGCTTCTCTTCTCGCTCTCACTTGCGTATGTTAGCCACCATATATGCTTAGTGCTTGCTGCAGCTCTACCACCTTACCCCTTTCCTACCCATGAGCTTAAATATTGTTTATCTCGCGGGTGTGAGATTGCTGAGTCCTCGTGACTCATAGATTCTACCAAACAGATGCAGGTGCCGGGGATACCAGTGCAAGTGGCAACCGAGCTCAAGTGGGAGTTTGACGAGGACCTTGGTCGTTACTATGTTTTGTTTCCTGATGATTAGTAGTGGAGCCCAGTTGGGATGATCGGGGATCTAGCACTTGGGGTTGTCTTCTTTTCATTTGGATTTGAACGTACTCGGTCTATGAGTGTATTTTTTATGATGTATGAATTTATTTATGTATTGTGTGAAGGGGCGATTGTAAGCCAACTCTCTTTATCCCATTCTTGTTCATTACATGGGATTGTGTGAAGATGACCCTTCTTGCGACAAAACCTACAATGTGGTTATTCCTCTAAGTCGTGCCTCGACACGTGAGAGATATAGCCGCATTGTGGGCGTTACAAGAAACAAGGCTCGTCTCGTTGCACAAGGTTACACTCAAGTGGAAGGGATTGACTTCGATGAAACATTTGCTCTGGTAGCTAGGCTTGAAGCCATTCGCATACTGCTAGACTATGCAAATCATTACAACATCCTTCTGTATCAAATGGATGTGAAGAGTGCTTTTCCTAATGGAAAGATAGAAGACGAAGTATATGTCGCACAACTGCCTCGCTTTTAAGATCCAAAACATCCTGATATGCTATACAAGCTCGACAAGGCACTGTATGGTCTCAAACAAGCCCCTCGTGCTTGGTATGACACGTTCAAAGACTTCTTGAAGAGCAAAGGCTTCAAACCTAGTTCACTAGATCCTACACTCTTCACGAAGACATATGATGGTGAACTATTTGTGTGCCAAATCTATGTGGATGACATTAACTTTGGCTGCACCAACAAGAAATACAATGATGAGTTTGGTCACATGATGCAAGAGCAATATCAGATGTCCATGATGGGCGAGTTGAAGTTCTTCCTGGGTCTCCAAATTCGTCAACAACGCAATGACATCTTCATATCTCAAGAAAAATACCTCAAAGATTGCTTGAAGAAGTTTGGAACGCAAGACTAGAAAGGATACATGACGCCAATGCCAACCAAAAGTCATCCGGGTCCCGACGCCAACGGTAAAGATTTCGATCAAAAGGTATACCGCTCCATGATTGGTTCTTTGCTTTATTTATGTGCATCTAGGCCAGATATAATGCTTAGTGTTTGCATGTGTGCCCGATTCCAAGCGGCACCAAAGGAATCGCATCACTTAGCTGTGAAGCGAATTCTTCGATATTTTGCTTACACCCCAACACTAGGATTATGGTATCCAAAGGGCTCGGAGTTTGATCTAGTTGGATTCTCAGATGCTGATTATGCTGGTGACAAGGTTGATCGCAAGTCCACATCTGGCACATGTCACTTTCTAGGACGATCTCTTGTCTATTGGTCTTCAAAGAAGCAGAACTGTGTATCTCTCTCCACTACTGAATCTGAATACATTGCTGTTGGATCTTGCTGCGCTTAGCTTCTCTGGATGAAGCAAACGCTCAAGGACTATGGTATTCACCTGAAGAATGTGCCACTCTACTGCGACAATGAGAGCGCCATCAAGATTGCGAACAACCCAGTTCAACACTCTAAGACAAAGCACATTGAAATTCGTCATCACTTTCTCAGAGATCATGTCATGAAGGAAGATATTGATATCATTCACGTCGACACTGAAGAGCAATTGGACGATATCTTCACAAAGCCCTTGGATGAGAAAAGGTTTTGCAAGGTGCGGTGTGAGTTAAATATCTTGGAATCCTCAAATGTCCTGTGATTGGGCACACATCCTAACACTTATGCATTTTGATGACTTAGATGTGCAACACACGAAGTAATGTATATCTTCAATCAATGAAGACATACACTCTAAGTGTGAATACATTAATGCGGAATTTGACTTTGAAGCGCCACGATAATTGTGCATCGTGTCTAGGTCTAATACTTCCTATATGGTGGGTAACGCCACCACCAAACTTTTGTTTAAAGTGTTTCCCTTAGCGTTATGATTGCTTAGTCTTCGTATTTGATTTGTCTTCATCCCTGACTTATATTCAAGTTTATCTTCATCTTGTTGATTTGGTCTTATACTAGTTATATACATATTTGTGTTCTGTCCTCTACAACGTTCACTTATAGCTATGGCTTTGTGCTGAATCTTTTGATCTAAGTGAATGTGATCGGATCCTAACCTATCTATGCTTCTACCTCAACTCTATCTGTCCAAATCATATGCATTCTATTGAAAACTGTCGATTGTCTTCACTGAGACCTTGTCACCTAAAGTCAATCTAACAAATATTTATATCTGTTTTTAATGCTATATCCTTATTGCCTAAAAGCCGGAGAATTCGGAATGACCACCCCGACAATCCAAGCATGCGTGGGAACATGGAACAACTTCCAAGGTGTTGCACGCTTGCCACGTGCCCTTCAGATGTGAACCGCTAGGGGCACCTGCGTAATTGCGCTGTGCCATCCCTTTCCTTATAAATACCCATCACATCACGGTCAAAATCCTTCTTTCACCTCGCCTCCTCTCACAAACCCTAGGGCCTCCGCTAGCTCTCGATGACGCCGGCGACGAAGCGCTTAGCTGCCGCGACTTCACCGACGCCGTCCTCACGCCGGCCGCGGACATCGTCTTCTCCGCCGCCGCCATAGGTGTCTTCCGTCGCCAAGTTAGGGCACGGAAGATCGAACTGCTCGGCCTCCAACTTCGCTTCGTCTAGCAGTTCTTTGTGTGGTAATTAAAACTTACTTTTTACCGTCTTTTTGATCTGATAGATTCGTCCTTCTTCACCAAAAGCGGTTTCTAGACCTCCAAAGTTGAATCTCTATCTTTTTGCATCTCATACTATGCCTAGTCTGTTCACTTATGCTTCTCTACAAGTTAGATTCCTCACTTTTACTTATTCTTGGATTCGTACAAATCTAGAACCAACTCTCAACAAATAAGTGAATGTCTTCGCGTTATGAGGTCAATGTCTTCAAACTGATTTATCTTCAAAATCTTTTGAGAATGCATATGACCTCTTCCCCTTTCCTCGCACCTCTAATGCTGTCACAGGTACATGTCCGTGGGAGAATTCCTTGGTTCTCATAGTCTGCATTCATTTACAAAATTCTTACAGAGTCACATAAATTCTCCTAAAGCCAGTTCTTGTCTGACCAGCCGCCGGAAGCCCTTGCTAGTTTTGAAGCCTTTCAGGTTAAGCTTCATGGAAACAGAGAAGTCATCTAGAAAGGGTGGCAGACAGCGCCATGGGAATACTTCCAATGATTTGCCACCTGATCCGCACGAACTGTACAAGACAGACCCAAAGGAGACTTATGGTGAACGCAAGAATCGAATCCAATGGATTCGAAGATATTGGGCAGAGGAATGGTTCAAGTACAGATTTGTCACTGAAGAGTATGCCGAGAAGAATGCCATCAAGCGACCTTGGGGAGATATCCTATACAAGAATCTTCATCCTAGGTCTAATACTGAAGCTATTGATCAAGGCTTCTATCTGTGCATGGTTCGCGGACCACAACCAGAGAATGCTGATCCTTCTTCTCTGCTGTGGTGTCGCGAAGACAATTTGTTCAAGCGCAACTTCAAGTTTGCAAAAGACTCTGCTGTGAAGAACAAGAAGGCATTTGGACTTAACTTCAACCCAGGTCTGTCTGCCCTCGAGAAGATGGCACCCGTGAAGCCAATGAAAATAGAAGCGGCCCCTTCTACAACCTCGAAGGCCTCATCACTCACATTGCCGTCCAAGGAGAAAATGTGGATTACTCTGGTGATGATGCTGACTCTGATGATGCACCATCTCCTCCTCCTAAGCCACAGAAGCAAAAGAAATCTAAGGCTTCAAAACCTACTGCTGCACCAAATGCTTCTCGAGTGAAGCCATTGGCAACGGCCCCTCCTGCTCCAAGTAACAATTCTGAAGATCTCTCTTGCATCTCCAAGAAGAAAGAGAAGGCAAAGAAGAAAAATATCCAAATTTCTGGTCAAGCCCTGACACCAGCTGTCATTCTGAGGAACGAAACCGAAGCCATTGATCTGTCATCAGATGATGAGTGTGGAGATGATGCTCTTGAGCAGCTGATAAAGAGTAAGCAAGAGGCGGAGATCTTCAATGATCCGCCCCTCTTCGACGTAAACATTCTGGATAACTTCATTGATGAATTGTTTGACAACCCCAATCTCAGCTTTGATGATCTTTAGCTTCCAATTGGCATCAGCGTTGCCTTTCAAGGCGCCATTGCTCCTGAGCTGGCTCTGGCTCGGCGGATAGTTGAATTGAAGAACAAAATTTATTTTGAAAAAGACCAGTTCAAGAAGCATGTGGCCAAGCTCAGTGTGGCCGATGTTCAAAACTTCAAGTTGATGCTGCATGACCTCAAGGAGGCATTTCACAAAAGGCGCAAAGAAGCCAAAGGTTCATGAGAGCGAATGAAGAATCTAGCTGCCAAGTGTGTTCAAGCTTACAAAGAAGCTGAGAAGCGCAAGGCACTTGGGCGTCCTGGCATAGACCCCAAGCTGGCTGCCAAGAAGAAGAAGCCTGTTGTGGCCCAAACTGAAGCACCAACGCAGGAAGAACCTCGCATTGTTTTCCCTGCCAGTATGACAGGCTTGAAGCCTAAGGTCCCCACAGTGGCTTCAGAACAGAAGAAAACCAGGGCAGCCGAAGCCGAAGCTAGAAAGCGCAAACTCAAGAACACCACTGATGATGCACCACCCACCAAGAAAAGAAAGCCCAAGAAGAAAGATCGGGCTGCTCCCATAGAGCCCCTCATTGTCGAGCCCATTGCTTTTGCTCGTCCTGCATCCGAACACCAAGAGCGTCAGTTGATAGTTCATGAGCCTGCTTCCACAGAGGCTCCTGAAGCTGAAGAAGTTCCAGCGATTGACCCCATCACGGCTGAAGACATTGGTCCCCAAGACAATGTAGTTGATGATGAAGTCCTTCCTCAGATCGAGTGCCCAACAGTATCATCTCCTGTCCTCATGACTAGCGAACTCATCATTATTGGTCATCCTTTGACGCCAATCTCTCTGGATGCCTTATGGGCTGATCGCCCCCAACCAGCGACACCAAGTCAAGACTAACCTCGAACTCCCCCACCTCAAGTCACCAATCCGGTGCTTGATGATGACGACTATGTGGTCCATCCCACTCCTACTCCAAAGGCATCGCCCGCATTTCACACGCTTCGCAAAGGACCAAGGCCACAAGTCGTTCCATCGAGCGTTCTAGAAGGAGAAGTGCAACCCAATGTGGCAGCACAGCTAGAATTTCCTAAAGCCACTCCTTCTGCGAATGTCTCTGCGTCTGAAGCCAATGTTGGTGAAGACTTACCGGCTGCATCAGCCGAAGAAAATCAGGAACCCCATCAAGAAGAAGAACGTGTTGTCACACCCATACCAATCAAGAAGATGTTCTCGAGGAGAACGTGTCTGTGCCCGACCCTCCAGCTACTCAAGTGGAGGTTAAAAATCGTGAGGCGGCCACCAATAAGACCACTGAAGCCAATGACGTTGTCATGGCTGAAGATAATGTGGCGCCTGCAATGAACACCGTGCATGAAGCCAATGATGCACCTGCACCAAATGTGCAGCCTGACGCCCTTGTTAACGCCACTGCTCCTGTTCCACCACCAAGGCCACACACTATTGAGCAAGCATTTTATCAAGGCGAGCTTGTCACTGTCAGATGGCCAATTCTGGTTCCTCCGCCTACTCCCGGACCACAGTTTGATTATCATGTGGAGCACAGGCCAAAGGTTCAGAAGCCAAAGCTGAGGCTGCCAAGGTTTACAGGTACTGCATCTGCACCAGGATCATTCAATGTCAATGGCTTCATTCCACACAACACCTTCTTCGATAGAGCCAAGAACCCATATTCCAAGCCAAGCATATCATCTGATCGGTTCTGGAGTTATCAGCAGCGCAGCTATTACTCTTGTGTTCTATAGAATCAAGGGCGCATATTTCCTCATATGCGTCTAGATTCCGAAGCCATTGCTGGCTTGCCCTGCTTAGAAGAAGCCCTCGACAGTTTCAGAGATGCAGGCCTTCTCCAGTTTGTGACAGATAATGAGAATTGGACTGAAGAGCTTCTGTTGCAATTCTGTGCAACTCTCCACATTCGTGACTACAACAGGGATCCGAAGACATGGGTCCTTGAGTGGATGACAGGCAATGTCCATCATGAAGCCAAAGCTCTTGATCTCATTGAGCTTACTGGCCTGTCCACTCCAGGTGAACTTTATGAACCTGGTTGTCAGCATCACCGCAATGCGTTGGAAATCATCTTTCTGAAGCCTGAGCCCAATATGAGCCAAATGCTGAGTATGATGAAGCCACTGCCGCATGATGTTGAATATCCCAAGGAATTCTTTGTTGAAGACCTAGAGTATCTGCCCCGCGCCATCTATCACATCATCAGGAAAACTCTATGGCCCATCAAAGGACATTTTTCCTTAGCAAAGCTAGAAGGTGCAATGAAGACATTGGTCTTCTATATTCTCAATGGCATCAGCTTCAATGCTCAGGATTTCTTCATTCGCCAATTTGCTGCATCTAGCTCAGACATATTTGGTCTGAAATTCTATGCTCCATGGGTTATGCAACTGATCAAGCTTCACTCTACTGTTGACTATCAGCCCTCTGCACGCAACCATCTCATATTTCTGCCAGAGGTTGATATGTCCGTCAAAGCCATTTACCTTGAGCCTGCCAAGGAGGCAATTTATCTTCACAATGTTAATCATCGGAGTTTCTCTGAGCACGTTGAAGGTGTTCAGGCTGCTTCTCGTGTTTATCCGCTGGTTGGCAATACTCACCGTGCACGTACTGAAGCCACAGAAAGCACTATTGCTCCAAGGCTCGGAAGCGATTTCGTGTGCTCAATGACCGAGAGCTTCTCGTGGACTTGCATCAGAAACACGACAAGCATCATTACTGGCTAAAGCGTCAGATGCAAAGCCTCTTGGTGGATATCAATCGCATTCGCAACCTTGCCACCAAGAATGCCTTTGTCACTCATGAAACCTGTCGGCGGTCCTGGAAGAGTTCAACATTGCTCAGTGCTGAAGCTGATCTTCAAGATGATGGCTTCACGGAGAGATTCAAGTTCGACACCACTCCTCCCAGGAATGTTGTCTTGCATCACACTCCGTCCCTTGAAGACTCAGAGTACTCCTCCTCCGGGGCAACTGTTAATGCCAGAGTCCTAGATGACGCCGATGATGCTACTTCACCACCTCCAACTTCGGCACATATCGACACTGCACCAAGTTCGTCTGCACCACCAAACCTAAATGACGACCCTGCTGCCTCACCTACTCCTCATGGGAACGAGTAGAGGCTATGTCTTCACACCTTTTTGGTCCTTACTGACAAAGGGGGGGGAGCATATGTTGATAGTCTTCAAGCGGGTCCATATGGGTGGTTGCTATACTTTTGCCTAGTGTTTACAACTCTTGCTTTTGATACATTTGGTTTTTTTATTTGTAACACTTAAACTTGATGGTCGTCTTCTACTTTTTCTGCTATTCTGTGATTCGACGATAAATTCCGCATGTGCGATGATAAATCCCGCATGAAGTCATTCCGCAGACGTCCATTTTTCATTATGCATGTCATTATTCCTGTATATCTGTTCATGCATGATGTATTTTCTTCATATGGTGAAGAGGATCTCCACAAGTACAACCTGCCATGTGCATTTGCATTCCAACGCAAAACATTTATATGCACATCTTCAGGGGGAGCCTTTTTGTCACCTATAAAGACAATATCTTAATCCTTTACAATTTCACATACTTTTATCCCCGTTGAAAACTTCAACCAGTTTGTCATCAATCACCAAAAAGGGGGAGATTGTAAGTGCATCTAGTGCCACCCCTAGTTGGTTTTGGAGTATCAATGACAAACCTGGTTGAGGGACTAATGTGTTTGTGAGAATTGCAGGATAACACAGGTAGTAGTCCCTCATTGATTCGCTTTACCTACCGGAGATGACCCCTAAAAATGTGTGAAGACACTGAAGACAATGGTGGTCTGTGAAGCTAGTCACATTGAAGATTATGACATGAGAAGACATCGCGTGAAGACTATGGAGCGCGAAGACTTAGTTGTTTTGTTGTTACCTTTTCTTCTTTGTTGAGTCATAGGAACCACCGTACTGTTAAGTGGGGTCCAAGTGAACAAAGTCAGAGTGATTGAAGTGATGCTCAACCAAATCCTATGTCTTCGAGCGAAGACAATGAGAGCAAATCTTATTCAGAATCGGATGAGTCAGCTTTACTTGTAGCCCAAGTCAAGCTGCCGCGTGTGTCTGAAATCTGACCGTTGAGACACGTGTCAGTTCCTTAGTGACCCAGGGTCATTTCAGACAAATTAGGTCGGGTTGCCCAGTGGCTATAAATAGCCCACCCTCTACACCATAAATTGGTGGCTGCTCAGAGTTAGTACACGGCTTTTGTCGTTTGAGAGCAACCCACCTCCGAAGCATTTGAGAGAGAATCCTTGCAAGGACAAAGCCCAAACCACCCAGAGCCCAAAGAGTGTTTGGAATCACTGAAGTCTTTCTGTCCATGTGATCTGAAGTCTTGTTACACTTGAGTACTGTGAATCCTCCAGCCGGTTAGGCGTCGCGTTCTGAGCATCCAAGAGTTATTGTGGATTGCCGGTGAACGAAGTCTGTGAAGGTTTGGAAGTCTACCTTGAAGACTTACCAGGGTGATTGGGCGGGGACAAGGTGTCCTTAGCTCAAGGGGAATAAGGTGAAGACGCGGTCTTCTGAGTTGAATCTCAACCTCCCTAACCAGACGTACAGTTGTCACACCAACTGGAACTGCTCGAACAAATCTCAGTCCTCCCGAAGCTACTGGTTTTGTCCCTCACTTATCTTTACTTACAGTTTGTCTTCGTGAAGTCATTGCCTGCTTGCATTATCTGTTTGACTTCACTGTGTAACTACTTGTCCTGATTGGCTTCATACTATCTTCCATCTTGATCCTTACTACCTAGCTGCTGATAGTCTTCGTGCTTTCACTTCATTGAATACTTGACTATGGCTTGTCTAGTGTAGTATACCTTCCGCTGTATTCAAATAGTGTCATTTATATTGGTTGTCTTCGAAACTCCCATGTTTTGAAGACTTCCATAAAAATCACCTATTCACCCCCCTCTAGTCGATAACTAGCTCTTTCAATAAGTAAGAGATAGTTATCGCATGATCCGGGCAGTAAGCTTACATGGTAAGTGACATACGAATTACTGCCGAGCATGGCAAGCTATACTTAAATGGTGCTAAGTAGCATCAGCCGAAAATAAATTAAAATGGTAAGATGTAACTAGGGATGTAAGTGGCAAATAAACGACATCGGCCAGTCCCATCTAGTTAGTTTTTGCTAGCTCCCAAGTTCATTTTCCTCAAAAAACAAAAACTCTTTTGAACTATCATACCACTAGTGGACTTTAATCGGGATTAAGTGGGACACAGCTGACATCCCTAGTTGAAAGGGAGTGTGCCACCACTATATTTAAGTTGCCAACGCATCTAAGCAGTTGAAATGATCTGAGAAAGCACTTAACAGTGTGGCCTCATATAAACTATGAAGACAGTCTTGTGATGAAGTTCACAGGAAATTTTAAGGACTCAAATGAACTAGGCATGCATTTCTTAATGATAGCACAACAGACACTGTTGACATATTGGCCAACTCAGATATAGCCTAACAAGTAACTAACATGCATTCGAATCAAGCAATATAGCAAAATAGATAACTGAACTATTTTGTAATTCTATAGGATTACAGGTTGAGGGCACAAGCCAAAAAAGCAGCCCACACGCATTACATTTCACGTGTACTAAAACACACTGGCTTACCATATGTTGCTGTGAAGCCTCACTGCTGTTGCAATGTTCTTTGAACATATCGTCAACATCCCCTGGTTGCAAATCTAGTTGTTGTATTTTATTATGCACCCTCTATTTAGGTAAAATTAATTTTAATTGCATGCACTGGTTCGAATTGATCATCAATGGTTCATCTAAACTAATGAAAGAAGGGTGTGTGATTAAATGACAATATATGTGCTTCACTCTACTTTTATGCTTGTTTGAGGTGCTAGCCCCAAAAGAACAAATATTTTGCTTGATGGGGTTGGCAGCTCCATAATTAATCGAAGCATCAAATTATTCATGTAGCTTGGGAAGATCAAGAACGCACAAAAAGGTAATGAACAGAGGCTCGGAGCAGTGATGTAATAGCTGGCATCAGAAAATGTAGGGTGAAACAAACAAAAAGCAGCGGAACCACATGCTAGCTGTGTAATTAAGCATAGAGAACATGAAGCAGTCTGATGCAACCAACATGTGGCATCTATCGACATTCTGGATATGGGGGTATCAAGACTTGCCTGCCTGCGGCCCACCACATGGCTCCATCGACGGCCTGGTACGACCCAGCTTCAACATCAACAACTCAAGACCCTCGCGAGGGGCCAAGCCTCGTGAGGCGGACGATGCCAAGACCCCCGAGGGGATCGGCCTCTTTAGGTTGGTTCCTGAGGGGCGGAGAGTTCTATGCAAGGTGCGCCTCATGAGGCTCAGCTGACATGAGCCATCACGATGAATGCCAGGCGGGCGCCAGCGGGCACAGAGCGCCAGTTTCCTCTTTAGTGAAAGGGAGGCAAGCCACAGGCGCGGAGTCCCGAGGAATCAGCCAAAGGTTTCTATTCAAGTGCAACAAGACCAAGACCACCAGGACAGCAGGACGGAGGTCATCACCGAGCCCACCGCAGCATCGCGGCTAGGGGATTTTCGCAGGCGAAGACCACTTTAGTCAGGATAAGTTGTACTACTTGTCCCGTTTCAAATCCGGCTGTTGTGGGATCCGTTTCTGCCAACATTTGGGAAGAGGACCAAGGCCACTGTAAATAGGACTTAGCCACCACCATAGAGAAGGATCCAATTTTAGGGCAACAGGAAGAGATCCACTCTCACCCGACCACCTCACCAGCTCTCTTGAGCTCAAGAACACCTAAACTCCTGAGGCCTGGTCATCCACTATACTAGTTCATCCTCAGCCCTTCGAGGCAAGCCACCAAAACGCTGGAGTAGGGTATTAAACCGCAAGGTGGCCCGAACTAGGATAAACTGCTATTTCTCTTTGTCTCTTAGAGCTCGTCGCGCTAGGCTTAGGAAGATCTTGAGTAGGTAGGCTGGGTAGGTTGTGATCTCCGCACGCACCCCAGAGCTCGAACCCGTAATCTGACAGCATCAACACGACACCATTATCATCAATATAGCATGCAAGAAGTAAAATAGTAGGTAGTGATATCTAGGAAGTGTAGTAATACTTAGGACAAAACTAAAGCATTGTAACTATATGTGCACTGGTTTGTAATTTAGCACATGTAACATGTTCACTGCCATAAGTATGGCCCTACAAGTGCAAGAAGAATAACGCATCTCATGAAAAATTGAATGATGCCCTGAAGAAATTCAAAGGTGCGGTGCTTATGCTTAGAAAGTGAACATAGGCGCCGGCCGTTGGATAATAGTACCTGATTCTCGGTGGCGTATGGGTATCTTTGTCATACTTGATAGCTAAGGATCATCGATGGTGCTCGTGTTGTGGTTGAGTTTGGGCCGGCTGTCGCTGTTGCTAAAGCGGCTCCGGTGCTTCGGTTGCGGCGTCTGTCGACATACAAGAAAGATCATCTATGGTAAGTGAACAGTTCCATGATAGAGAAGAGAAAAGCTGAAGGAGTACAAATTGAAATAACCCGATGAGGCTACGGTGTTAGTAAAGCAGGCCTGGTAGAGTTGAATATGGCATCCGTGGAGTGGGTCTGGTGCAGTGGACGAAGGGGTCGGCGAAGCACATCCGGCGTGGTGTACAGCGCTTTCCGTGAGGCAGATCTATTGCGGCGGACTAGGGCTTGTATGATGGGCCAGCAATGGGGCGGACGAGGGAGTCGGTGAAGGGCTTACACTATAGTGGACGAGGGCCCCGGTGAAGCAGATCTGGTGTGGTGGACCATGATTACGGTCAAGGAGATTTGGAGCGGCGAGCCAGTCGCTGAAGCGGCTTCGGTGAAGTGGCAGTTGGGGGTTCCAAGGTGCGGAAGGTAGATCCGGCGGGGTGTGAGGTCCACCGCTGCGGTGGAGGACTAGATTCGGCGGCTTGGCGTGGTTGGGGGTGGGGGGTCAGGGAGGGGCTCTGGGGAAGAATGTTGGGCGAAAAGAGGGGAAAACAATGGAGTTACCAAAGCAGCCATTTTTCGTTCATGTGACAGGGGTAAAACAGGAATATCGCAGGGCTAAACTTTTGGGCGCGAGATATTTGATGTGGACAGGAAGTCTGAAAGCTTTTGGCACCTAAAATTAAGTGTTCTGCTCTTGTACGGCCAACTATGATAGCATGGCCGAGAATTTATTTGTTTTGCACGCAAAAAAGTGCAAGGTTCGAAAATCAATGTCTCCAACTCGAAACTTAGATTGTCCATTCAATTAAAATATGGGTCATTGAGCTAGTGCAAGCAAATGCCATCATATGGTCCAATTCAAATGAAATTCCAAATGTGTTTATCCTAAATATGATTACAAAAGACAAAATGTGTATGTGTATCAATAAAGTGGATGATTATAAAGTTTGAACATGCCAGTATATGTATATCTCTAGGTTTGCTATATGAATTTGAAATCACGAAATCCCAACTTAAAAATGTACCTCCTTTTAAATGAATTACAAAAGCTAATGATGGAGTCGAATTCCAAAATTCCAATCCTAGGTTTGTAATTCTGATACTTCAAGGTATATCACGCATGTTCAAAAGTATTGTTATCTCATAGTACAAACTGTGAAACAAATTGATCAACCATGAGTGCACACACTATTGACCATATATATCTCAATTACGCTAGAGTCCCTCAAATATAGACACCTCACTCTTTATCTGAAGCCACCCCCCCCCCCCGCACACACACAAGTTGTTCTCTCCCCCAGACACAAACACACGAGCACATTGACACCCCCTCTCTTCTAAAGTCCGGACCCCAATATCGGTCTCTACAACTTTGTCTCTCGGACATGCACACATCTCTTCCCCCACTCTCTAGGTCTCCCGGCATCTCTCTTTCCCAAGCACACGCACTATATAGAGTATATTTCCCGTACACACAAAAAGTCACCCCCAAACGTCTATCTCCCTAGTTATGTGGTTCTCGCACACTCACCTCACACACCACCCCACTTTAAACAAGCACACTTTTTTGTCTCCTTGTGCACCACTCTCCTCTTTCTATCTCTCCCACATGCGGACCCACCTCAGCTCCTTCCCTATATACATATATGGCATGACTCTTTCCATAGCTCCCGAATGTATCATCATTCTCAATCTCACATGTTGTTCTCTACACCATCTATTCTGGATCTCTCATGAAGTAACTATCACACACGCGATGACTCGCTTCCCTTGCGTCTCCGTACAGAGGCTACTTTCGAAGCACATCAACGTTGTCTCCCTATCTATATGCCACTTCTGCACACAAATGACCCCTCTCTCCCCCCTCTCTTCCTCTCTCCCTCGCTTGCTATCTCTCTCTCTCTCTATCGCTCTCACACCCCTCTCCCACACACACTCGATGTCTCTTCCAAATAGTCTGCTCCCCGCCCGCACCCATGCTATCCCGCTAGTACACATGCCTTTGTCACTCTTTGACACACATGTCACACCATTCCCCCTTCCCTATACTAGGTCTACATCATTTGTGATCTCTCTTCTCCACATACACACACTCCCTCTCACACACACATGCGCACAAACACACACAGACACGCACAAACACCCATCTATCTGGATGCTTCTTTTAAGACACACACCCTTTCATATTCTCTCCAGCTCTAGGTATGTATATATCCCCCCTCTCTCTAGATTAGATGCACACCAAAATTCTCCATCTCTCTAACTCACACATCTCTCTTCATGTTCGCATGTGTATCTCACACACTCACTCTCTGATTATGTGTATGTGTCTCCACGTTACACAACAAAAAGCCTCATGCACATGTCTTTCTCTATCCCCCCCACACAGAGACACAAAGAATCTCTTATCATTGCCTCAGTCTCTACACATATCATGCACGCACGCTGTCTCTTTCTCTCACGCACATGCTCAACAAAGGTTTTTCCCATGAATAACTTACCGTCTATTCATCAACAGTCATGGAAGTACGATGAACACGAGACGTAAAAAAGAATAAATCCACACGTGCGTAGACCACCTAGTATGACTACTAGGACTAGAGCAAGCCGAAAGCGCGCCGCCGTCACCCCCTCCTTATCGGCGATGGGAAAACCTTTGTTTTACACAGTCGAGAAGTCATCGTGCTAAGGCCCCACATGCTGAGACGTTGAATAAAATGTAGATCCATGTTTACGGAAACAAGTATCAATAATACGTTTGTATCTCCATACTTATATCTCTTCTCTTATAAAAAACCGAGTTGGTGATGATGGTACGCCTGCCATCTTGCCATATAGACCGCCTGATCTATATCTGACAGATAGAAATTAAACTAAAAAATACCCGCACCTCTCTCCACATTTGCAGACAAGGCCTTCCCTCATTCATCCTTATCTCCAACTATCTCATTGTTGAGAAATTAAAAAAGGAAGCCTTTGGAACAAACTGGCATGGTGGTCGCTGCCGGTGTCATCCATCCCCATGCCTCCGCTCAGTCCGACCACCAATCACCACCACGCCCCACTTCACCTCACCTTATCTCTCCTCTTTCTCGAGATATCATTAATTTTTACACATGGGATTACTCCCGCATGGGTCAATCACAATAGATGTTTTATAAAAAATGCATCTTGATGTTCCATGCAATGCACGAAGGTCTTCTAGTACTCCTATAGAAGACTTAGTTGGTGATGATGGTGTGTCTGCCATCCGTCATTTCTAACCATTAGATCTACATCTAACGACTGTGAGGTAAGTTGTTGCCTTTTCTCAACAACATCCCACTTCTCTACCAATTTGTAGAAAAACCCTTAATTAGTATCTTAAAACCAACCACATACCTCCCTCACCTCACCAAAACAACCCAAGGAATATATTCTCATTCAAACATAATATTTCTCTAGTGATATATGTATATCAAAATTAGAGTGTTTCCTATCAAGTTTGTGAATAAGTATTATTCTAATTATGATTTGTTGCAACACACGTGAACATTGCTAGTATTGTCAACCATGCAAAAAATGCTAGTATTTCCGTAGTTTCGAGTTTTCCATAAAGATATTAGTCACTCATGGTTGATATTTAGTTTGAATTACGTACACATAGGCACTATGTAACTAGTCGTGCTTATTGGCTTCCAAAGCTTAACTTCCACTCCTACTTACAGTTTGTAGAGTATTTAACAAAAAACTACCACTTTCAACCAGCCCTAGGAAGAAACTATTGTACAAAACATAGCAAAAACATACCCAAACTTTCTTAATCCGCGCCAAAAAACTACTACCTAGTGCCGATTAGGATCGTTTAAATCCGTTTATGACAGGGCTAGCCCACACGTCCGTGCTAACGAGATAGCTTAAACCAACACATTTTGTTTGACCGTTGACACGAGGGACCAACATCTGACCTTCTATCTTGTTCTTCCTCCTTCAATCATTATTTTCCTGAACATTACTTTAAACAGTACTGATGCGTGTTCGTCGGAGGCGCCGGTGATGATCGAGTTGGCCGCCACTCCGCCGGACACCGCGCTGGCCTCCGCACGGGTTGGCTAGCTGGCTCAAGCATGAATTACGTGCAAGCGAGCCGCCGCGCTAGCCTTCGCTCGAGCCAGATGGCTGGCCTTAGCACGGCGCGTGCAAGCAAGCCGTCGCATCACCGTGCCAACCTAGCTAGCAAACCTTGCAAACAAGCACTGGATGCATCCAGCAGGGTGTGTGCTATCTTGGCTAGCTAGCGGCCACGAGCAATGCACGGAGCTAGCATCCGGGCTGCCTCAAGATGGGCTGCACATCACCGGCGGTTTTGACCTTGCCTTCTACCGGCGGCGGTAGCTGCGTCAAATGGTCGAGGATGACACTACAAAAAAAGACACATTTGTGACACTACAAAAAAAGACCCGTGTCATACTTATGACACTTCTATGACAATAATTATGACAAAACCTGGTATGATCATAGATGTGGTGGGCTCCTACTTCCATGACAAAAAATAAATCAGAAAATGGGCTTTTCGTCCTGGGCTGGCCAGAGACGCACCTGCATGCCATTCTTTGGGCCGTCCATGACGGAAAAAATCATGGTAGAAGCGAGGGCGTGGAAAATTTCAGGGAGTTCCGGGTTATGGTGGGTGGTCGGGGCCGAGCGATGCACGGAGGGATTGCACGTTTCTCTCATACATGTACATGTGAGGGTGCGAGGCGTTGGGCTCTAACTGAACCCGAGCGAGGCGTTCGCCTACTAAACCCGAGCGATTGCACTAGCTACGTTACTGAGCACCGATCGATCCCTTGCTGTTAACTGAAACCGACTGAGCGATTCCTTTGCTACTGCTGCTAAATGAAGCCGATCGAACCTGCTGCCTCCTTCCCTTGATGAACAATGAGCGTTGTTGTGGGGGGGTGGATGAATAGTTCCCGGTGGGGGTTGTATGAATAGGACCCCGTGGTAGTATAGGCCGTTGTCACTGGATGAACAGGACCCCGTGGTAGTAAAGGCCGTTGCCGCTAGATGAACAGGACCCCATGGTAGTAGAGGCCATTGCCGCTGGATGAACAGTAGCCGATGGAGGGATGGATGAACAGTAGCCCGTGGATGGATGGTTGAACAGGACCCCATGGAGAGGGCTGGTTGAATAGTAGCCGTTGGAGGAGCGGTGGAGACTGGATGAACAGGAGCTCGTGGATGAACAGTCGCAGGTGGAGGCTGGAGGAGGTCGATAGTGGATGAACAGTAGCCCGTGGAGGGTAGAGGAGGTCGACGGTGGAGATGAACAGTACCTATGGAGTCCCGTTTTGCGGTACGCCACACCCCTCCCGATTAACAGGACCGTTTCGACCGTACGTGGTGGAACACAAGTCCGTTTCCTCCATTTTGCGGTACGCCATACCCTTCCCGATTAACAAGACCCCGTTTAGACTGTACGTGGTCCTAGAAGGCTCGTTTCTTCTGTTTTGTGGCACACCAGACCTTGTCTCGGTTGTTCCGTCCAAGCCGGTTGACTCCCGATGAACACAACGTATTCTGTTGCCTCCCGATGGACATGATGCATTTCGTTGCCTCCCCATGAACATGACGCAGTTTCTCTATTCTGACCCAGCCGGTTGGCTTCCGATGAACAGGATGTCGGTGCTGCCGTCCGTGGCCTCTCCATGTACACGAGCCCTGGCCGTACGTATGTGCGAGTACGCATTCGAAACCCCACCTGTACATATGTACGTGGCCATATTTACTTTCTTGCACCCTGGTTGTATGTACGTGTACACGGTTTGGACTTTACTGCCTGAACTGCTACCGCTCCTTTCATCGTGGCAGACAGACCGACCGACCGATATGTACACAGATAACGCTACATACGCTTCGTCCGGGAGGGTCCCAGCTGTCAGGGAGGATAAGGACACACTTCCTTGCGTCCGAAGATATAGTTGGTGGGTCCTAGGTGTCAGGGGCAGAATCATTTTTTTGCCTGTAATAAGGACGCACTTCCTTGCGTGCGAAGATGTACCTGGTGGGTCCCAGCTGTCAGTGGGAGAAAACATTATTTTTAGGGTAAAAAGGATATAGTTGCATGCATGCGTCCATGGGTATGGTGCGTCCCCACTGTCAGCTTCTCTAAGTACAGTCATCTTCTGATGGCTCTCATTTGTTGACCACATTGACCACACCGTGCAGAGCGCACCAAGCCGATGGAAGACAGCGAGGCCCCAGACTGGAACGCCCTGGTGATGGGGATGACGCGATAGTGGAGTCGCAGACAGAGAGGAGCGGGAAAGTTGACTGCTTCGGGTGCAGGGTGGGCCTACACTCGGCAGAGAACAACAAGAGGTGCAGAGGAGTGGAGGGATGGCCCGGCCGTTGGTGGGGTAGATTTCGCTGCGAGGCGCGCAAAACAGCCCCGCTGGACGCTGGAGGCTGGAGCAGGCGGTCCCGGCAGCGCTGGGGGAAGAAGACGAGAGATGGAAGAAGAATTCCGGCCGTTGGATGTGAATCCAATGCCTTGCTTAGGCTTGGACCTTTGTATATTTATTTTTTGCGAAAGTGCTTTGTCTTCGACCTACTAGCCCACATGTCAGCTAGTCCATTTGTTTTTTAGTCCATTTAGTGGGATGGGTGAAACAATGATGTAGCGCCTATGCAGCCCGTTTATATATTATGGTAGAATTTAAATCCCTTTTGCATTTTTCTCGAAATCCGCGGACTTGCTGGGCTGGGTGAAAATATCATCTTGGGATGGACGGAGAAATGTTATAAAAACATAAAAACATGATTTCACGTCTATTACTGCATTGGTCAGTAAAATCTTTGCAAGCTTATGTATGCAATCGCCAGGAGTTAACTTGCCAAGTTATATATAAACGATATTATTATTATTTTGTAAGAACTTTTGATTTACGAAATACACTATCATTTTAATTTGATGAGTTGAAAAGAAGTGGGGTATTATTATTTTTTAGGATAGACATGGGACAGATGAGTTGATACTAGGGAAAAGTATAGGGAGAAAACTCATATTACATCGAAAAATAAAGTGGGAGAAAATTCAGATATAGGATTAATGAAAACAAAAAATAAAGGAAGTGGCAAGGTCTATAAAATGGTTAGACGAACGACAGGTTTAACGGAACCTTATGTTGTTTGTATTATATATATATATGTAATAAAATAAGATATAAATATAAATATATATACTGTTATAGAAGGGAAAACATAGGTTCAGTTTTGCATTCTTATAGGAATATAGAACTGAGATGTGTGTCATCTTGAAAAAACAAACATAACTTGGGTTGCTGATGTTATAGACAAGCCAAGCTTGGAGGCCCAAAGGCCGCTTGATACCTACTGGATCCAAAAAAAAGTTGAAACATGTCATGGGCTGCGTATGTTAAACAACAAAACCTAGGCCATGGACCTGGTGGGCCCGGGACTGTCAGCCTCTCAATGAACTGTTGTCTCCCGATTCCTCTTGTTTTGTTGACCATGTTGGGAACGATAGACGGCGGCGCCGCGGCGAGAGCACCAAGGTGGAGGACGACGTCGAGACCTCAGACCAAACGAACCGGAGCGGGGGAAGACGCGGGCAGAGGGGAGTACGAGGGTTGACTTGTTCGGGTGCAGGGTGGGCCGGTGGAGCTGCCGCCGCCGGACAATGTGTGGGAGTAGAGGGATGGCCTGGCCCATGACATTTGGCTATGATAGGTCACTAAGGCATGCATTCAGGTCCTTGGTATCGTTGTCTTCTTTCATGTCGGCATAGCAGGGGTCGATGATGGTCTCGGCGGGGTCAACTATGGAGTCCTTCTCGTGCCCATTGCCGATGATCTTGTATTGCTTCTCGATGTCGACAACCCTGTTGCACCAGATGGCCGAATCGTCACGTTCTTCCTTCTCTCCAGCGTAGCGAAGGTGCAGTCGGCGCTGCCGATGAAACGGGTGAATGATCTAGAACCTCTAATGGCCCTACAGAAGTGGTAGACGAGAACCTCGTCCCGCACGCATACCTGGGCGACGGTGATCCGCTGGTCCCTGTCAGGAGACGAATGGATGGGCACAAGGTCAAGTCCTGTGACCTTGTGCTTTCTCGTCCTATGAGTTATTCACCCAAAATCACCACACATGGGGCTAGGGTAACAAATTCGTACCACATTGAAGGCAGGGCACAAAAAACCACCGAAAATGTGCCTAATGCGTAGCATGGAGCACTAACGCTCCAATTTGGACTTGAAAACAGTGAAACCGATAGATGGGGCCTGCCTGTCAGGATGAGGTGTGCTTGTGTGGACAATATGCTAAGTTGGACATGGTTTCCACTTGTTAGTGACTCAAGTGTTTATTAATTTTCACCTTTTCTTTTTCATTCTTCCTCATTTTCTCTTTGGCATTTAGCCGAACAGGTTGTGAGCGCTAGAACATGGACATCACCAACGCAGCCACCAGAGAGGACGTGCCCAACGACAACGCCTGACTAGGTCATCGTGCCGGGAAACCGGGTTGTGTATGTGGGCCGCGTCCTGGAAGTGGCTGCCCGTCGGAGGTGGACGCGGACGTAGACGGTGCAGGATCTCGCCGGAGCTCGGGCGTGTCAACGTTGAACCTGGCGCCTGGCCGCGGAGAGGCACGTGCAAACCACAGTGCTCACGCAGCACGAACAACAATGGAGGCCAGCGGCAAGCGTGGCCACGAGGAGGCACGCGGGAACCATACTGAGCACGTGCAACACGAACACCAATGACGGCCGGTGGCAAGGCGTGGCCACGTGGAGGCGCATGAGAACCGCGGTGCGCACGCGCGACACAAATAGCTATGGCGGCCGACGGCATGTTTGGGCCACACGAGCGCGCGCGGAGTGCGTCCGTGCGGCCAAGGTCAGCCATGGATGACGACCAAGGTCAGCGCAGACGAGATGTTGCCGAATCTCGCGGGACTGGTGCTGGGCGCATGTAGGTGAGTGCGTGCTCATGGCGTGGGGGGGCGTGTAGGTGTATGTGTGCTTGTGGCATGGGGCGTGCTCATGGCAGTTGCTCGGCCGCCATGGCCATGGTGGCCATGGAGCTCACAGCTCGCACACGGACAGAGAGCTCGGGCGTCCATGCTAAGGGGAGCAGCGTCAGGTTGCAAGGCCTCACGTTGCCGCCCCCCCCCCTCACGATGCTCGCGGTGTGGGCATAGTCGGTGGAGTCCGGCCGTCCGTAAGCTGCTCGATGTAATGTCGCATAGAAAAAGAAATGGGAAGAAGATGAGCATGTAGTCACAGACTGGCGGGGTCCACGTCTCATTTGCCACCTCAGCTAGTTAAAGCTTTTTGTGTGCTTGGTCTTTGCCACATCAGCCCCAACTGGCGGGACCCATCTGTCGGTTTTGCTGTTTTCACGTCCAAATTGGAGCGTCAGTGCTCCGCGTTATGCAATAGGAGCATTTCTGGTGGTTTTTTTGTGCCCTGCCTTCAATGTGGTACTAAGTTGTTACCCTAGCCTCAAGTGTGGTGGTTTTGGGTAAATAACTCTCGTCTTGTAGATACTGCTTGAACTCGGCGAGGCAGAGCTTCACCGAGTCCGGATCATTGGTGTACATCACATTCAACTTGGTGCAACCACGGGACTGAACGGAGAACTCAAAGGTGAACTCCTTGCTGAAGTCCATATCTAGCAGGCTCACCCCTCGGATCGCCATTGGAATCTCTTCAAGTGAACGAGTGAGTAGGCGGCGGCAGCAGTTCGTTTTTCAGCTCTTGGGGAACTGGATTCAACAGTAAATTGAGTGTGTACACGTGACAATAGTTACTACCCCTCCCTCGCCCGCTGCACACCAGACAGAACATGCACCCTCGGGGCATTCAAACGCCTCCATTAAGAAACCTATTCTGGACACACACGTTGGTTCACGAGCGAGTCTGTATTAGTACTGTAATAACTAGTGTTAGTGGTCACTTTACTTAAATTTAATTAGCATTAATTAAAATTTATTCTTAAAACAAGAAATGCATTGGCTCGTTTTATCAGTGCCATAGGATCAACATGCAGAAATATTAGAACTATTATTCTCAGGACACACATGATCAACACATTTGCCGCACTTTCACACAGACAATACTACCAAGTTTGAACATTTTGTTATGGTTGTTGTCCTCTACATCATCATGCCGTGTTTCCCAGCTTGCCAGATTCAGAACCAACAAATAAGATTCAAATAATAAGTACAACAAAGATGCCTACATATCTCATTGATTCCCAGCTTCCAAGATTAAGAACCAACAAATAAGATTGAAATAATAAGTACAACAAAGATGCCTACACATCTCATTGATTCCCAGCTTGCAAGATTGAGAACCAACCCATTAGAGCCTTTTCATGAAGTGAATATCGGGATTAAATCCATCTTGGCTAGCCGTGTCATACAACCCAAGAACTTGGCGAATGCTCTTGACCATCACAGCATCTATAGTTGAGTATTCTTGTTTGCACAACACAGATAATAAAGAGCATGATTACTATAATAGTGGCACTAGTGGAAGTCAACCTACAGCTCCACTGGATGATTCAATTCATGCCACTTTTTCTGGAGTTCACGTGAAATGAAGCAAAGATTGCATCATTCAGCTAGGTAGTTGCTCTCCTGAGCTGGTAGGTTCTTCTTTAGTAATTGCACTAAAATTGACCAACATTAAGGTTGGATGTCCTGCTCATGTAAGGTGCAACTATAATTTGCTTATCCTTTTGTGCAGTTCCACCAAAATAAAGTGCCATTGTGGTGACAGTGATGGCTCATCTTGCAAAGTCTAATAAAATGTTGCACGCGATTACCAGCAGAATTTGACGAAGATTTTGGAAACTCCAATCACCATTTTGTGCAGTTCCACCAAAATTAAGAGATGTTGCCCACGTGACATTTTAGTTGAACTGCACAAGACACTCATTACAAAAAAAGTGTTTTGTGCAGTTCACCAAATGGTCACAATAGCAACATGGTGAAATAGATATCCCTATCTGCACAAAAAGATAGAAAGAAAATAGTTCCTAGTCAACAACAAGATACGAAACATACATGAAATGAAAAGAAGCATCTGGATTATGTTCATGGCAATCACGCAAGGATAGTAGAATTCTTAAAACGCCAGCAATGCTTCATGTTACCTGAAGCATTACGATCAACAATGCATTCGTCAAATATGGGATTACTTTAATGGTGGCATTGCTTGTTTACCAGATACAGTAGATCAACAACAGCTAAAGAGTTGGTTTAAGGACATGGGACCGTGGGGACACCAGGACACTCAGCAGCGTAAAGAAGCATCTTACTTATCATACTGGGGGAAAAGTAGGAGTACCATTTGTAACACAGTTTAATTGCATCATATCACTGCAGGCATTAGATTAACAATAACACTGGTTAGACATGTTCTTAAGGTAACATATTGATCGCTTCATTTTACATACGCCCTTACATTAACAACAACAAAAATTTGGTACAAGGACATGTGACAGTGGACGCAACAGCACAATGTGCCTACAAGGAGGCATAAAGTGGTGATGTCGAGTTTGTTCATACTCTGTGAGGGTAGCAAAATCTAATCATGGAAACCTTTTACTATGTGATGGCAGCAAATTCTAATCCTGGACATACTCTGTTGACTTCTCCACCTACCTCCACTTTCTATCCTTTTCAACCAATATGTTCCTTATCCAGTTTGTACTGCCTTTTCCCTTCATTTCCCTTTTCAACCAAGAGACCGGTTGGGTATCCAGTCACTACTGCTTTCCCCCTGTTATTTCCTCTTTGAATCAAGTCCTAGATTCATGCTACGACTTTCCCCCATTTCTTCATTGTTTGACCCAAGTCCTAGAATCAACTGCATGAAGTAGCTCCTGTGCTGCCTTGCTCTCCCCGAAACCACTCCCTACCGCCGGTCCGTCGACGCCCCGGCCATGCCTCTACCCAACCCCACCCCCCGCGCCGAGCTTTTTCTCCGGCAATCCCCATGCCACCGCCCGCCCCCCCCCCCCACCGTGCCCCCCACCACCAGCAACCACTGTCCCCACCCTGAACCCTAAGATAGATAGTGAGGTACCTCTCCGGAAAGCCCCCCTGCCCACTGCGGCTGGTTCTTCCTTATCTCCGGCGAGCCCCCCACCCCCTGAAAATCGACTGACCCAAAAGTCGATTTAGTTGACTGAAGTGTAGCTAAATCGAAAAGATGCACATGCAGACAAGTGGGGAGCTGGGGCAGTAGAGCAAGGCCGCTTTCGAAGAACCTATACCTAAGGGTCATCGGGATGTCAGCGGTGGCAGGTCGGATATGCGCACAATACGGTAGGGAGGAAGAAGGATCGGAGGACCTCCCGAGCCGGTGCTGTGTCGGAGAGAACGACAGGCCAGAGGATTGAGACCCGCCGGCAGCTGTGGGTTTCCTCACTCACCGCCGATGACCGCGTGAACGATGCACTAGTCCTCTACACACACCAGCCGAAGGGATCCGACCAGACCTCTGACCAGCGGTGAGCACAGAGAAAATGATGCTACTTCTGTCTTGTTTAGATCTGGAGAGGATGAGAGAATGAAGAGAGCAACCCTAGTAAAGCAAGCGCTCAGGCCCCTGCCTATATATATATAGTGGAGTGATTATCTTTTTCTCTCCACAACAAGCGTTTCAATTTGTGTATGTGACATTAAAGAAAAGAAACTCCCTATATAATGTGACTAACTATACAACTCCTACTTACCTAGTACAGTAGTAGTATTGTTTCATTGTGATCCCCGGCCCTCCATTCATTGAACAACCCCACAAGTGAATAAACATACAATACTATTATTTATGTAGAATGAACAAGCTCGAACTATTTTGGCTTTGAGATATCGATGGTACAGGTTGACCACATTGCATCAATGGACTCAGTACTCCTACTTTGAAGTAACCTATAGGTATATGCACGGTTTACATTCCGAATCCCTAGCTAGAGCTTGAACTATATTTGTTTACGTGTGCCACATTTTTCTTTTGGTTTTTTGCTCCATGGCGCAATTCATTGATACAAGATTATTTTATGAGTAGTTAAAAGTTGAGGGTGGGGCTTCTCCCGGGCAGTACGCGTGGGAGTTTTCGCGTAGGCGGTTTGACAGAGAGGCGAGGAGGGTGAGGGAGTAGCGGATTCAACTTACTGCTGGAAACGTAGGGCAGTGCAATTTGATGGCGCGTTACTGCTGGAAAGACGGGGTCTTGTGATATGACTACTCACTATCTCTACTCTTATAAAAACATAGTTGGTGAGGATGGTGTGCTTGCCATTCTATGATATAGGCCGTCCGATTTGTATCTGGCGGATAGGAAAGAAACAATGGCAATTTTGCAAAAAGATACCCACACCCCTCTTCACATTTGCAAATAAGGCCTTCTCTTGTTCATCCTTTTCTCCCACAAGATAAACTACTCATACAAATGCATCTTGATGTTCCGTGCAACGCATGGGCATCTTGCTAGTAGCCATGAATTACTGGCGCTATGACCGGGGTGATGCCCCCCCATCCGTTCCCCACTCTAATCTGGTTCATGACACATCGATCTGGATGCTCGCTCTCCCACATGTCGGTGAAGTATATAAAGTGTATATACTAATACTACTACTCACGTTGGAGGAATGCGAACCACGGCAGCCCGGTGAAGCAGCAGGCGATAGGCCATAGAAAACAATGTGGTGATATGGCCATACAAAATAATATGCTACAGTCCAGTCCATAGCATGTACAGTACTACTCCTATTCTATCAACACGGGTCCAATCTGACAACAACGTCCATGCTACAGCTAGCTCTTCTCCCTCATTTCTCTCTTCTAATTCTAACTCAGCCGATGTGCGGTGCGCGGGGTGGGGATTTGCCGATGGTCGGTTTGCTCAACTGCGGCCCCACCTCACAGTGAAAATGTTACGACTAGAGAATGGAGCGTACGCTCCGTTTGCAAGGCGCGGGAGTTTGCAGCCAGCCCACAAGGGTTCGGGTCTCGGCTTGAGCGCTTGGTGCTCATGGAGTTTTCTTCTATAAACAAATGCCAACAGGCTAATCTAGCCTGGGTTGGTCTCGTTTTCTTTTTTTAAATGTTACGACTGGAATAAAACTGCCATACACTAATAAAACATTAAGGCCATGAGGCGATGCAGTGCTGGTTACAGGAGGCAAGAAGAAAGGCGCATCCATCGACAACGTCCACCTCCTCGACTCAGGGCGCCGTCCCATCGAACGGCGGCTAAGTAGCAGCGGCCCTCGTGGCCAGGTTGACGTGCTTCTAAACGACGGCGTCCAAAGATTCCATCCGCTGGAAGGAGGCCAATGTCTTTCTGTCCTCGTTGGCCTTGTATTGGCCTATGTAGATGATTTCCTTGTAGACGTGGATGTGCGGGTCGACGGTTTCTTGCATGGCGAGGTGCTACGCGGCGAGCGCGGCCTCGAGGTGCACATGCTTCGTCGCGACCTCCGACACCTGCAGGGTCACTAGGGCTTGAAAGAGTTTGTCACCATGGAGGCTGATGAGGGTGGCAGGAAATGAGGAGCCTGGGTACTCAGGCTGGAGCAGTACGGCAAGGTTGTCCGTGCGCTTCTTGATGGTGGTGAACTTGCGGATGGAGCGAACCATCATGTCGTCCATGCGAGAGAAGCCAGCGTCGGCGAGGGCTACGACGCCGGTGATCTCCAGCACCTTCTAGAAACAATGCACGGTGCAGGGTAGTAGGCCAGCGTCTTCGATGATCTGGCACAGCAGACTGCCGCTCGCGTCCATCGCCTCCATATGTTCTTGTGGCTTCTGGTCACTTGGTCTTGGATTGGAGTGAGCAGTGTTGCACCGAGACTAGGAGTAGATGGATTGGAGTGGTGGGGCGCCTTTATATGAGAGTCCAAACTTTGTTGCATTCACATCGTGCTGGCACTATTCTGCTTCTCCAATTAATTCCCTCTGCATGCTAATTGAGGATGCATCATTGACCATTCAATGTCTCGGGAACTGCTACCATCTCCCTCCTTGGCATTCAATCCGTATCATTGTAAATGCTGGTCAAGAAGAGACTAGTCATTTACTACATTATGCACCGCGACCGTGTGGGTGTGCGATGCGAACGACATAGGCATGCTGTGCTTGTTCCACTTTCTCGTTTTGAACTCGTGACTTGTAGTAACGCTCAGTTTTGAATATATAAGTTTGGTTGTTGCGCCAATATATACAGCACTCCCTCCATGTAGGTTGGGTTGCTAAATTCAAAATTAGACACAAAGCACGGTCGTGATGGACCAGTCTACCTCCATCCTGGTTTATTGCTCCCCGTCGTAATCTGTGCCAAATTTTTGACCATAAATTAGACTAACAAAAGGTGCGCGGTATAGGGCCACATGCTGGTGTCTTCCACGATCCAGCACAACCGACTGCCGCTCGGGTCCATCAATGCCATGGGTGCTTGTGGCTTCTGGTCACTTGGTCTTGGTCTTGGATTGGAGTGGGCATTGTTGCGCATAGACTAGGAGTAGATGGATTGGAGTGGTGGGGAGCCCTTATGTGTGTCCAAACTACATTGCACTCACATCGTGCTGGCTCCATTCTGATTCTCCAACTACTTACTCCTACCTCTGCATGCTAACTCAATGCGGAGGCATCACTGACTGTTCAACATTTCGGGAACTGCTACCCTCTGCCTCGTTGGCATTCAAGCCGTATCAACGTAAATGCATGTCAAAAAGAGACTAGTCAGTAGTTTTTTTTTGATGAACTAGTCAGTAGTAGTATACTCAATAGTGTGCACCGCGACCAAGGCGGAGGGGAAAACGAGAGAACTACGCATTTATTTACAGTGTATATTCACTCATTTTGCTCTGTATGTACTCATTTAGGGTGTACTCCTGGTCACCTGTTGAAATCTCTAGAAAGGCAAATACACCCTCCGTTTGTATTTACTCTGCATAGAGTTGACTGATGTCAAATTTTCATAAAGTTTGACAAAGTTTATAAAAAGTAATATAAACATTTATCATAACAAATAGTGTATATATGATGTGAAAGTACATTCAATAATAAATCTAATTGTATTGGTTTGTTATTGCTTATGTTAATATATTTTTTATAAACTTGGTCAAAGTTTATAAAGCTTGAGTTTTACCAAATCTAATACGCTGACTAATAAAAATGGAGGGAGTAGTCCCTCCTTTCCGGTTTACAGGGCTATACTATTAAGATCAAGTACAATAGTGGGATTATAGCCTGCTTACATGGCAATTTTTTCTCATGCAAGAGCCTGGCTATATGCGTGCTCCAAGGCTCCTCACCACGCCCCACCCCTACACAAAGACTGCCATGCGAGCGTTCGCAACGGCCACGTTTGGGTTGCACTTGGCTTTTCGCCTCTTCGAGAAGACAAAAAATGATGTTACTACTTCTACATTATCGAATCAACTGTTGCATGTCCGTCCACCGCGTGCGGGTGGGATAGCTTGTTGTAGTAAGCAAAAGTATGTCCTCGTCTACGAGCCACCGCGTGCATGGGGCGCGGGAAAGGGCGTGAAGTAGTAAAATCAAGCTTCTCCTCGTTGTACGAGTTGACGTGACACATTATAGCACTGGCCCCACATGCTTGCCTCTAAACTTGGCTAAAAGACCAGCAGTGTACAATATATTTGCTGCAACCTCTAACATTTACCCCACCACAAATTAAAGTATATATTCCAGTTTTGACCAGATGAGCGTGCAAACTACAATCACCAGGATGACACGTAGGGCCAGAAGATTATTTTAATCAAAAAAGATGCTTCGGGACGGCCTCCTAGCATGGAGCCGACTCCAACGATTTTAAGCTTAGAGGCACGGTACACGCTATCCTAGACTACGTCACTATACTACCTCCCCTACACATGAAACCGCCACATGAGCGTCCGAGTTGCGCTTGGCTCGTCGCCTCTTCGGGAAGTCAAACAATGATGTTACTACTGCGGTGGAGTACTACTAGTATGCTTCTGGCCATCTGACACCGAATGAAGTGCTGCATGTCCACCGCGTGTGGGAGGGAGAGCGTGTAGCGCAAGCTTCTCCTAGTCCTGCGAGCCACCACGCTCATGGGCGAGGGAGAGGGCGTTGTAATCAAACTTATCCTTTGTACTGTATGAGTTGACACGACACATCAAACCAGTGCACTTGATATATTTCAATAATTTGCGTTTACCGATGCATTAATTACAAGGCATGCATGCATGCCGTGACTTTCCTTTTGATACTGTACTTGCATGTGTTGATTTAAGGCACCTTGAAGTAGTATGAATATGTGATGTAATGCCCCGGCCTTAAAGCGAGAGATGGTTGTGCACGTGGAGGGCGAGATCATGCCGATGGAACAGGACCCAATGATGGAGCTCTCTATGGTCTCTATGGACCTCACCTTGCTCCACTGCCCCTTGTGCCTCCACCCCTTGAAGCCTCCTGTGTATGAGGTTCGAATACACCTCGTCCGTTTGGCTGATCGAGCAAGGTGCAGGTTTCTTGATTGATGTGATGTTCGATTGATTTGTGCAGTGCAAGGGAGGGCACATGGCCTGCGCGGCCTGCCGCGGCGAGCTCCCCGGGAACCAGCGATAGTGCCAGAAGTGCGAGCGTGGCGGTGGCTTCGACGTGCCGAACACGGCGATGGAGGCTATCCTCTCCTCAGTGAGGGGGGAGTGCCCACACTAAGGCTGTGGTCTCTACGTCACTTACCAATAGCTCGCCAATCACCAGAGTGTGTGTCTGCTTGCACCCTACAAATGCCCCGTGCCCGTCTGCGGCTACGAAGGCCCGCTGCCGGTGCTCTCCTACCACATCAGCACCGTGCATCGCATGCCCGTGCATAGGATCTAGTACGGCGAGGTGCTCCAGCTGCAAGTGCCAGTGTAGGAGCCATGGCTCTTGTTGTTCGCGGATGAGGACGACTGCGCATTTTTCTAGGTCGGCGGCTGATACTTCTCTGTCATATCTATAATTTTTGATTGTTCCATGCCAATATTCTACAACTCTTATATACTTTTGGCAACTTTTTATACTATTTTTGGGACTAACATATTTATCTAGTGCCCAGTGCCAGTTCCTGTTTGTTGCATGTTTTTTGTTCCGCAGACAACCCATATCAAATGGAGTCCAAATGGGATAAAAATGGACGGAGAATATTTTTTGGAAAATTTATGATTTTGGGGAAGAAGAATCAACCCGAGACGATGCTCGAGGGGCCCACGAGGCAGGGGGGCACCCCTAACCCTCGTGACACCCCGTCAGGTGGTTGTTGATCTTTTTTGCCGCAATAAAGGCAATATCCAGAAAAAAATCGTGTTGAAGGTTTCAATCCAATCGAAGTTACGGATCTCCAAGAATATAAGAAACGGTGAAAAGGTAGAATCACGAACGCGGAACAGAGAGAGACAGAGAGACAGATCCAATCTCAGAGGGGCTCTTGCCCCTCCCACGCCATGGAGACCATGGACCAGAGGGGAAACCCTTCTCCCATCTAGGGCGAAGGTCAAGGAAGAAGAATAAGAAGGGGGGCTCTCTCCCCCTCTCTCCCGGTGGCGCCGAAACACCGTCAGGGCCATCATCATCACCGCGATCTACACCAACACCTCCGTCATCTTCCCCAACATCGTCATCACCTTCCCCCATCTATATTCAGCGGTCCACTCTCCCGCAACCCGCTGTACCCTCTACTTAAACATGGTGCTTTATGCTTCATATTATTATCCAATGGTGTGTTGCCATCCTATGATGTCTGAGTAGATTTTTGTTGTCCTATCGGTAATTGGTAAATTGCTATGATTGGTTTAATTTGCTTGTGGTTATGTTGCTGTCCTTTGGTGCCCATCATATGAGCGCGCGCGTGGATCACACCATAGGGTTAGTTGTATGTTGATAGGACTATGTATTGGAGGGCAAGAGTGACAGAAGCTTCAACCTAGCATAGAAATTGAAGCATACGGGATTGAAGGGGGACCAATATATCTTAATGCTGTGGTTAGATTTTACCTTAATGAACGTTATTAATTGTGGATGCTTGCTAATAGTTCCAATGATAAGTGCATAGAATTCCAAGTCAGGGATGGCATGCTACCAGTGGCCTCTCCCACATAAAACTTGCTATCGGTCTAGTAAAGTAGTCAATTGGTTAGGGACAATTTCACAACTCCTACCACCACTTTTCCACACTCGCTATACTAACTTTATTGCGTCTTTATCTAAACAGCGCCTAGTTTTTATTTACTTGCTCTCTATATTCTTGCAAACCTATCCAACAACACCTACAAAGTACTTCTAGTTTCATACTTGTTTTAGGTAAAGTGAACGTTAAGCATGCGTAGAGTTGTATCGGTGGTCGATAGAACTTGAGGGAATATTTGTTCTACCTTTGGCTCCTCGTTGGGTTCGACACTCTTACTTATCGAAGAGGCTACAATTGATCCCCTATACTTGTGGGTTATCAAGACCTTTTTCTGGCGCCGTTGTCGGGGAGTCATAGCGTTGGGTGAATATTCTTGTGTGTGCTTGTTTGATTTATCACTAATTAATTTTTATTAGCTGTTCTTAGTTGTTTTCTATCTTTAGTTATGGGTAGGAAACGCAAAATACCAAAAAAATTAGTTGTACCTACTACACCAATGGTTGAAGAACCACTCAAAATCTATCACACTCTTGAAGCTTTTTACTTGGATCATCTTCGATCCCTATGTGCTCGTGCTGAAACCCCAACTAGCTTAGTTGAGGGCAAATCTTTAGATGAGCATGCTTTTTATGTGCGACACCGCTTATCTCAAAAGGGGAAACTTTTACTAGATCAAATTCATCGTTTGCAGTGCTATGCTTGGAATTTATGTGAAATATATGATTTTTACTTGTTGTTCTGAAGACCCTAAGAAACACCTTCCCTACCAATGTGAGTTTAGTGATAATGGAATCATATCTTCATATGCTAAGGGTATTACTATGATGTTCAACAAATTGAAGAATTTGTTGCTTTTAAGGGTGCTTATGAAATTGCTTCTTTGATTGGAAAGTATGATGCTACTCTTTACAAATCTGAAAATTTTGCCATACTTAAATATTGTTATGATAATTATGCTTCTATTGCCTATGTTAAACCATATATTGAGGACTCCTCCGCTGTACAAGAAGAGACTAATATTTTGCAGGAGTCTATGGAAGAAGGAATTGATGAAACTGTGAGCTCATTGGATGAAAAAGATGAGGAGGAGAGCGAAGAACAAAAGGAGGAAGAGCGGATTGATCACCTGTGCCCACCTTCTAATGAGAGTAACTCTTAAACTCATACATTGTTTAATTTCCCTTCGTGCTTACTGAAGGATGATTGCTATGATGATTGTTATGATCTCGTTGATTCTCTTGAAATACCCCTTCTTGATGATGCTTGCTATGCTTGTGGCCATGATACCAATATGAATGATGCTTATGGAGATGAACTTGCTATAGTTCCTTATGTTAAACATGAAATTGTTGCTATTGCACCCACGCATGATAGTCCTATTATCTTTTTAAATTCTCCCGACTACACTATATCGGATAAGTTTGTGTTTATTAAGGATTATATTGTTGGTTACCTTTTACCGTTGCACATGATAATTTTGATATATATAATATGCATGTGCTTGCTGCTCCTACTTGCAATTATTATGAGAGAGGAACTACATCTCCTCCTCTCCATGTTTCCTATAGGATAGAATTGCAAGAAACTGCTTATACTATGCATTGGCCTTTACTTGGTGTGCATGAATTGTTCTTTTATGACATGCCGATGCCTAGGAAGAGAGTTAGACTTCGTTGTTGCATGATATATGTTACTTTGTGCTCACTACTAAATCACAAATCATTGTTAATTAAAATTGGCTTTGATATACCTTGGGATCCGGGTAGATCCATTACTTGAGGACTATATGCCTAGCTTAAGGCTTTAAAGAAAGCGCTGCCAGGGAGACAACCCGAAAGTTTTAGAGAGTCATTTATTTCTGTTGTGTTCTTTCTTAAGGTTTAAAATAAAAAAATACAGAGGGGAACCCAAAACTTTTTCAAAAGGAAAGTGAAAGTCACAAAGACAAGCATTGTTGAAGTGGGGGAGCTCCTTGAACTTTGTTCATGCTCACGGAAACTTTGTGAATCTTGATTACAGGAACTTTTCAAAAAAAATAATTATCCCCTTGTACAATTCCATTGTATTATAAAAATAATGTGCCAACGTTTGCCTTTGGGATGTTTACAATGCTTGTTGGTTTGTGTGGTGCAGGACAGAAACTTTTGCTGTAGTGCGCGATTTTACATTTTTTACTGAAATGTCAAACGATTCTGAAATTTTTTGCACTGTCTTTATTTACAAATTGTTTATTTTTCCTCATGTTGGTAGAATTTTTGGGGTACCAGAAGTATGGTGAATGTTCAGATTACTACAGACTGGCCTGTTTAAGATAGATTCTGTTTTTGATGCATAGTTTGCTTGTTTTGATGAAACTATCAATTTCTATCAGTGGATTAAGCCATGGAAAAGTTATATTACAGTAGCTACAAATGCAAAAGAAAATATGAATTGGTTTGCAACAGTACTTAGAGTAGTGATTTGCTTTATTATACTAACAGATCTTACCGAGTTTTCTGTTGAAGTTTTGTGTGGATGAAGTGTTCGAAGATCGACGAGGTCTCGATATGAGGAAAAGGAGGAGCGGCAAGAGCTCAAGCTTGGGGATGCCCAAGGCAGACCAAGTAAATATTCAAGGAGACTCAAGCATCTAAGCTTGGGGATGCCCCGGAAGGCATCCCATCTTTCTTCAACAAGTATCGGTATGTTTTCGGATTCGTTTCGTTCATGCGATATGTGCAAATCTTGGAGCGTCTTTTGCATTTAGTTTTCACCTTTATTTTGTGCACCATGCTGGTATGAGATAGTCCTTTGTTGATTTATAGAATGCTCATGGCACTTCACTTATATCTTTTGAGTATGGCTTTATAGAATGCTTCATGTGCTTCACTTATATCAATTGAAGTTTGGATTGCCTGTTTCCCATCACATAGAAAACCGCCATTTGTAGAATGCTCTTTTGCTTCACTTAATTTGTTAGAGCGTGGGCATATATTTTGTAGAAAGAATTAAACTCTCTTGCTTCACTTATATCTATTTAGAGAGATGACAGGAATTGGTCATTCACATGGTTAGTCATAAAATCCTACATAAAACTTGTAGATCACTGAATATGATATGTTTGATTCCTTGCAATAGTTTTGCGATATAAAGATGATAATATGTGGGAGGTTCTAGTAAATGGTTGTGTTTAGTAAGGATATTGGTGTTAAGGTTTGTGATTCCCGAAGCATGCACGTATGGTCTCCTAACTATGTAACCAAATTGGCGTGCATTGTATTTTGATTGTTTATCTTTGCGTGAAGGTCGGGGGCGCACGATTGTTAACTCCTACCAACCTCCCCCCTAGGAGAATGCGTAGTAGTACTTTGCTTCGAGGGCCAATAAACTTTTGCAATAAGTATATGAGTTCTTTATGACTAATGTGAGTCCATGGATTATACGCACTCTTACCCTTCCATCATTGCTAGCCTCTTCGGTACCGTGCATTGCCCTTTATCACCTCGAGAGTTGGTGCAAACTTTGCAAGTGCATCCAACCCCATGATACGATACGCTCTATCACACATAAGCATCCTTATATCTTCCTCAAAACAGCCACCATACCTACCTATTATGGCATTTCCATAGCCATTCCGAGATATATTGCCATGCAACTTTCATCATCATCATATACATGACTTGAGGCATTCATTGTCATATTGCTTTGCATGATCGTAAGATAGCTAGCATGATGTTTTCATGGCTTGTCCATTTTTTGATGTCATTGCTATGCTAGATCATTGCACAACCCAGAACACCACCGGAGGCATTCATATAGAGTCATATCTTTGTTCTAGATATCGAGTTGTAATATTGAGTTGTAAGTAAATATAAGTGTGATGATCATCATTATTAGAGAATTGCCCCAGTGAGGAAAGAATGATGGAAGCAATGATTCCCTCACAAGTTGGGATGAGGCTCTGGGCTTTATGAAAAATAAAAGAGGCCAAAGAAGCCCAAATATAAAAAATAGGCCAAAGAAGCCCACCAAAAAATAAAATATAAAGAAAAAATGAGAGAAAAAGAGAGAAGGGGCAATGCTACTATCCTTTTACCACACTTGTGCTTCAAAGTAGCACCATGTTCTTCATAGAGAGAGTCTCCTATGCTTTCACTTTCATATACTAGTGGGAATTTTATTTTAGAACTTGGCTTGTGTATTCCGATGATGGGCTTCCTCAAATGCCCGAGGTCTTCATGAGCAAGCAAGTTGGATGCACACCCACTTAGTTTCCAGTTTGAGATTTCATACACTTATAGCTCTTAGCGCATCCATTGCATGGCAATCCCTACTCCTCACATTGACATCAATTGATGGGCATCTCCATAGCCCGTTGATTAGCCGCGTCGATGTGAGACTTTCTCCCTTTTTGTCTTCTCCACACAACCTCCACCATCATACTCTATTCTACCTGTAGTGCTATATCCATGGCTTGCGCTCATGTATTGCGTGAGGGTTGAAAAAGCTGAAGCGCGTTAAAAAGTATGAACCCGTTGCTTGGCTGACACCGGGATGGGCATGAGCGGTACCTTGTGTTAAGAAAAGGGAGCATAAAATACTATATGATTTTGTACAGATAACATTCTTTAGCATTGATATTTTGAAAGACATGATTGTTTGTTTGCATGCCCGAGTATTAAATTATTTTATGTCAAATGATAGACTATCGCTTTGAATCACTCGTGTCTTAATATTCATGCCATGATTAGATTTCATGATCAAGATTATGCTAGGTAGCATTCCACATAAAAAATTAACTTTTTTATCATTTACCTACTCAAGGACGAGCAGGAATTAAGCTTGGGGATGCTGATACGTCTCCGTCGTATCTACAATTTTTGATTGTTCCATGCCAATATTCTACAACTCTTACATACTTTTGGCAACTTTTTATACTATTTTTGGGACTAACATATTGATCCAGTGCCCAGTGCGAGTTCCTGTTTGTTGCATGTTTTTTGTTTCGTAGACAACCCATATCAAACGGAGTCCAAACGGGATAAAAATGGACGAAGAATATTTTTGGAATATTTATGATTTTTGGGAAGAAGAATCAACTCGAGACGATGCTCGAGGGGCCCACGAGGCAAGGGCGTGCCCCAGGGGGGTGGGCGCGCCCCTAATCCTCGTGGACACACTGTAAGGCGGTTGCTGCTCTTCTTTTTCCGCAAGAAAGCTAACATCCAGAAAAAAATCATGTTGAAGGTTTCAATCCAACCAGAGTTACGGATCTCTGGGAATATAAGAAACGGTGAAAGGGCAGAATCATGAACGCAGAAACAGAGAGAGACAGAGAGACAAATCCAATCTCAGAGGGGCTCTCGCCCCTCCCACACCATGGAGACCATGGACCAGAGGGGAAACCCTTCTCCCATCTAGGGAGAAGGTCAAGGAAGAAGATGAAGAAGGGGGCTCTCTCCCCCTCTCTCCCGGTGGCGCCGAAACACCGTCAGGGCCATCATCATCACCGCGATCTACACCAACACCTCCGTCATCTTCCCCAACATCGTCATCACCTTCCCCCATCTATATTCAGCGGTCCACTCTCCCGCAACCCGCTGTACCCTCTACTTAAACATGGTGCTTTATGCTTCATATTATTATCCAATGGTGTGTTGCCATCCTATGATGTCTGAGTAGATTTTTGTTGTCCTATCGGTAATTGGTAAATTGCCATGATTGGTTTAATTTGCTTGTGGTTATGTTGCTGTCCTTTGGTGCCCATCATATGAGCGCGCGCGTGGATCACACCATAGGGTTAGTTGTATGTTGATAGGACTATGTATTGGAGGGCAAGAGTGACAGAAGCTTCAACCTAGCATAGAAATTGATGCATACGGGATTGAAGGGGGACCAATATATCTTAATGCTATGGTTGGGTTTTACCTTAATGAACGTTAGTAGTTGCAGATGCTTGCTAATAGTTCCAATCATAAGTGCATAGAATTCCAAGTCAGGGATGACATGCAACCAGTGGCCTCTCCCACATAAAACTTGATAACGGTCTAGTAAAGTAGTCAATTGCTTAGGGACAATTTCACAACTCCTACCACCACTTTTCCACACTCGCTATACTAACCTTATTGCGTCTTTATCTAAATAGCCCCTAGTTTTTATTTGCGTGCTCTTTATATTCTTGCAAACCTATCCAATAATAGCTACAAAGTCCTTCTAGTTTCATACTTGTTTTAGGTAAAGCGAACGTTAAGCGTGCGTAGAGTTGTATTGGTGGTCGATAGAACTTGAGGGAATATTTGTTCTACCTTTAGCTCCTTGTTGGGTTCGACGCTCTTACATATCGAAAGAGGCTACAATTGATCCCCTATACTTGTGGATTATCAGCGGCGTGCTCGACATCGGCGCGCCTGTCGCCGTGTCGGTCATCTGCATCAGAGCGGGGGCATCCCCACTGCCACAGTACGTGGCCAAGCTGGAGCGAACGGTCCACCGGAGGAGCCCAAAGGCAGGACCGGCCCTGTCAAGGTGGAAATCTAGGTGACATGCAGCAAGGATCCCGACGATGTTGACATGTAGGAGCTAACCTTCTTCACAATTCCGCCCAAGCTGCTGGCCGGGGCTGGGTTGTCGAGGACGGTGTCCCTCCACTTTCAGATTGACAAGCTCACGTCCTAAATAATTCTACAGTGCCTTTTGCTTTTCTTAGTAATATGCTAATATAGAGGTTAGCTCGGTCTACTTTAGATGAGAAGGTGGGTTTTGATGGCGACGCAGCAATTACTTCGACATCAGATCCACAGTTAAAGTAATGTAAAACAGTCGAACAAATATTTTGTGTCTGTTGGATATAAAGATCCTTTGAGTAAGAAGTATAAGCAGCTTATATGCTTGTTTGTTCAGGAAGTGTTGCATCGTTGTGCGAGTTGACGCCACACATCAAAGTACTACTACTACTAGTAGTACTCACCCGATTGCGCACCAGGCAGACGAAGCTTCATGTTGTGTTGGTGCTCTGTGCAGCCCACACATTAACCAAAACCTCACGCCTCCAGCGTAGTCTCCGCATTTTAAACTTCTCAATCTCAAGGCGAAGGAGCAACGGGAACTTATGATAGAGCCAATCGGATGGTCGAGAACACTACAACTCGTAGCTACAGATGCGTGTATGAGAGAGGATGAGTGCGTGCATGCACCTCTTCTCTTTGTACTAAACTCAGAGTACAAGTGTATGTGGGTGGCATCGACCTAGGGAGCTAGAGATGGTCTGTGTGAGAAGTCCCGATAGACTAGGTGTGTGCGTGGGAAAGAGGGAGAGTGATGATATGTGTCGATGTAATGCATGTGAAAAAAGACTAGTCTATAGCTCACCACGAGGCTATTCCTGTCGAATGCCCCAATAACCGTAAGATATGTATCTAACGGTGCTAGTTATGGCACCTACACAGCAGTAGAAAAAGAAGTACCATGGCATATTACAAAACATCTACACCACGGACGAGAACAAGTGTCCACGTTACGCCATCCGGGAATAGTGTTGCACTTCAAAACTAGAACCGTCAATACATTTTGAGCTTGCGTCTCATCACATTCTAAATTACTACTCCTGTTCACACCGATATAGTATTTAATTGCAAACCTGTTCACACCAATCACAACCTAAACCATTTCCCACTTAGGGGCGTATTAGTGCTCGGTTATAAATATTGTACTATGCCAAGATGACTGCACATTCCTTCCTCAACTCCTCATCCACAAAAGCAAACAAGTCATTCAGCATCGTTCTCCTGCTTCTGCCATGGCCAGATTGAGTTCTCGGTCGAGAGATTACCACCAGGGAGAGGCGAGCATGGAAGTGGAAGCACGAGAGATGTCCCGCTTAGCCGCGAAAGCAGCCGACATGTCCCGCCGCACCGCTGAAGCAGCACGGAGGTCCCGCCACGCTGTCGATGCAGCAGACTGGTCCGGTCACGCCGCGGAAGCAGCAGAGTTGTCCTGCCGCACCGTGAATGCAGCAGAGATGTCCTCCCACGCCATGGCGGCCTGGGAAAATCCCTCGTGGGCAGGCAAGGACTCTTACAGGCGCATGCATGCGATCGTCCATAGCCAGATGGATCAGATCTCCCGCTGGATGAAGCTGCACGATGAGTTCAATGCCTTGTTTCAACAACTCCGGGCCAAGCGTGACCTGCTGAGGGCAAAGATCGCGAAAGGTCAAGGCAGGCGGAGGAGACCGCTGCCTTATTGAAGAGGGCGGGTGTCATCATCAAGAAACTTATGGACGAGAATGACATGCTCCGCATCAAGCGCGAAAGGCTAGTGGAGGAATCCGCTGTTGCTGCCGAGCAACGTATTAAGGACATCAAACTGATGAAAGAGATCATCGCTGTTCGCCATGAGAACTAGTCTCCGCGACCTGCAGCGCATCAACAAAGTAGAGATCAGCGAGCCAGATCGTTGTATGCGTCTTCCTTCTTCTTTTGCCCTTGTGTATTTCGGGCGTAGCCGCATCTGGCTTTTTAAATTATCTTCCTAGATATGTAAGAAAATTATTATCCACTGTCATCATCCTTATATTCATCATGCTTGCTATAAGTCGTAGTCGATGCTATATAGGTCCATCAGATCTTACATCAAGATCCGCGCAAAACTTTCATTCCAGATTTTCACTTTTCAATCTTAAATCTCAGTCCAGTGGGACATAGCCACGCCATGAAACAGGGGCTCGGGCGCCAATAATGGAGCCGTTGGGAGGGAGGTGCATGGAGGATAGAGGTCAAAGGGCTCTCCTCCTGATGAGCATGCGCAGGGTTCTGATTGCACGCCTGCCATACTCAAATAGCTACCTCGCACGCTGATGTTTGCTAGAACTATGTCGGTATTTCCCCAAACAGGAAGGGATGATGCAGTATAGCGACGATAGGTATTTCCCTCAGTGATGAGACCAAGGTTATCGAACCAGTAGGAGAACCCCCTCACACCACGTAAACAGCACCTGCACACAAATAACAAATACTCGCAACCCACGTGTTAAAGGGGTTGTCAATCCCTTTCGGGTAAGGTGCCTCAAGATAGGCAAATAACGTGAGGTAAAAAGTGGTAGATAGGATAAATAGATCGCAGAACAAATAAATTGCAGCAAGGTATTTTTGTATTTTTGGTTTAATAGATCTGAAAATAAAGGCAAGAGAAAATAGATCGCAAAGGAAAATATGATGAAACGAGACCCGGGGGCCATAGGTTTCACTAGTGGCTTCTCTCGAGAAAAATAGCAAATGGTGGGAAAACAATTACTGTTGGGCAACTGATAGAACTTCAAATGATCATGATGATATCCAGGCAATGATCATTATATAGGCATCATGTCCAATATTAGTAGACTGACTCCTGCCTGCATCTACTATTATTACTCCACACATCGACCGCTATCCAGCATACATCTAGTGTATTAAGTTCATGAGAAAACGGAGTAATGCAATAAGAACGATGACATGATATAGATGAGATCCGTTTATCTATTGCGGAAGATATAGATCTCATCTTGTTATCCTTAGTAGCAACGATACATACGTGTCAGTTTCCCTTCTGTCACTGGGATCAAGCACCGTAAGATCGAACCCACTACAAAACACCTCTTCCCATTGCAAGATAAATAGATCAAGTTGGCCAAACAAAACCCAAATATTAGAGAAGAAATACGAGGCTATAAGCAATCATTCATATAAGAGATCAAAGAAGACTCAAATAACTTTCATGGATAAAAACATAGATCTGATCATAAACTCAAAGTTCATCAGATCCCAACAAACACACCGCCAAAATACTTACATCATATGGATCTCCAAGAGACCATTGTATTGATAATCAAGAGAGAGAGGAAGCCATCTAGCTACTAACTACGGACCCGTAGGTCTACAAAGACCTACTCACACATCATAAGAGAGGCACCAATGGAAGTGGTGAACCCCTCCATGACGGTGTCTAGATTGGATCTGGTGCTTCTGGACTCTGCGGCAGCTGGATCAATATTTTGTCAACTCCCCTAGGGTTACTGGAATATTTGGGTATTTATAGAGCAAAGAGGCGGTTAGGGGGGCACCCAAGGTGGGCACAACCCCCCAGGGTGCACCTAGGCCTCCTGGCGCACCCTGGTGGGTGCTGCTCCCCTCGAGCAGCCCCTCAGGTGCTTTCTTGGCCCATTGGCTTTCTTCTTTCCCAAAAAAATCCTCCAGGAGTTGCATTGCGTTTGGACTCCGTTTGATATTGATTTCCCGCGATGTAAAAAACATGCAGGAAACAGCAACTGGCACCGGGCACTATGTCAATAGGTTAGTACCAAAAAATGATATAAAATGACTATAAAATGATTGTAAAACATCCAAGAATGATAATATAACAACATGGTACAATCAAAAAATATAGATGCGTTGGAGACGTATCAGCATCCCCAACCTTAATTCCTGCTCGTCCTCGAGTAGGTAAATGATAAAAACAGAATTTTTGATGTGGAATGCTGCCTAACATGTTCATCACATTCTTTTCTTTATAGCATGGACATATGGACTTTTATATGATTCAAAGCAATAGTCTAGTTTTGACATGAAGACTTTAATAATCAAGCATACCAACAAGCAACCATGTCTTTCAAAATATCAACACTAAAGCAAGTTATCCCTAGCCCATCATGCTCAATCATTGATCCATTCATGAAACACACTCGAATATTAGCTACACCCAAGGCTCAAATATGATCATAGTGCCCCTTAGTTGGTGCTCTATAAGAGAAGATGGAGACTCAATTTCAAAATAAAAATTGCGTAAGTAAAAGAAAGGCCCTCCGCGAAGGGAAGTAGTGATTTGTAGAGGTGCCAGAGCTCAAGCTTAAATTGAGAGATAAAATTATGTTTGAGAGGCATACTTTTCCTACCGACGAAAAGGACTTGGAGCATCCCAACACTTTCCTTGATAGATACATAACAGGCAGTTCCCAAGCAGAAAATAAAGTTTATTCCTTTTCCACCATAACTTTCACTTTCCATGGCTAGCCATATCCACAGATGCCCTCCATACCAACACTTTCCAAGGAATTTATTATTTTACAGCATAAAGTAAATTCATTTATTCATTTTGGGACTGGGCAACCCTAGTACCTTTGTCGTACTCTCGTGCAATGACAAGTGAATAAACACTCATCGTGAGAATAACACATCTAACATGGAAAATATTGGCTATCCTTTACCGCCTCGTGAGTAGTAGAGCACACAAAAGAGAAATTTATTTTGAATATTAGAGATGGCACATGTAAATTTGCTTAGAACGGCATGGAAATACAACATATAGGTAGGTATAGTGGACTCATAAGGCAAAACTGGTTTAAAGTGTTTTGGATGCACAAGTAGTGATCATACTTAGTGCGAAATGAAGTCTAGCAAAAAGATTGAGATGCGACCAACCAAAAAGCAAAAAATCTCGTACCCAAGCATTAAGCATAAGTAACACCGAATAATGCACCCCATAAGTAGGATATAAATTTCATTGCATAACTATTGACTTTCGTGCTTGCATAGGGAATTGTCGGATATCAGGTTCCGGCAAAACCCTTAAGGTTCAAACACTGGGGTGCGCACGAAGATCTCTCCCTACCAAAACACGCCCTCAGCCTCGCCGCGATCTCTAAGCTAGCTCGATGAACAACACAAGAGACACAAGATTTATATAGGTTCGGGCCATCATTGTGGTGTAATACCCTACTCCTGTGTGTGGTGTGTGGATTGACTCTTGGGCTGATGATGAACAGTACAAGGGAAGAACAGCCTTGCGAGGAGAGGTGTTCTTGTGCTTGGTGGTGTGCGGATGAACTTTACTTCTCTCTAGATGAGATCTCTTGATGACCCCCCTTCCTACTGTGGTGGGTAGCTCTATTTATAGAGGCCCTGGTCCTCTTCCCAAATATTGAGTGGGAAGGGATCCAACAACGGCCATTTTGAAAGGGGACAGCTAGTACAAGCTATCCTGACTAAAGGTGGTCCTCGCCTGCCAAAGGTGCTGGTGATGACGCCGTCTTGGGCTCCATGGTGACCTTCGTCCTGCCGTCCTGCTGGTCTTGGTCTCGTTGCATCGATATGGAAACCTTTTCCTGATGCCTCGGTACTCCGCGCTTGTGCTTGCCCCCTTTGCACCAAAGAGGAAATGAGGACACTGCGTGGGCTGGCGCCCGCCTAATCTTGGTCGTCATGGCTTGCGTCACGGGAAGCTCGCGAGGTACCCCTCGCCTTGATCTCTCCGCCTCCTCGCGAGCCTGCCTAGTGAGGCCGCCCCTGAGGAGGCCTTGCGTCATTCACCCTGCGAGGCTTGGCCCCTCGCGACGGTCTTGAGTGTTAGTTGATGAAGATGGGTCGTACTAGGCCACTGGTTGAACCACGCTGCAGGCCGCACGCAGGCAAGTCTGGGGACCCCCACAGCATGCGGCCATGGTCGCCGCATGGCGACTGATTGGACGTGGGCATCTCCGCTTCCCACGCTGCCTAGGCAACTGCCTGACTGACAAAAGGCTGGCGCAGATAGGGACTGCCTTCATTGCTCTCCTTCGTCTTGCTCCAGATCCCCTTCCTCGCTTCCTTGCTTTCGAAATCTCCAGATCTGCTCCACTCCGTCCCTTTCAGCGAGCAATGGCGCCCCGCAAGGTCAAGGTTGACGCGCTGCCGGCTTGGTATGCATCGGCCTTGGACGCCCCCAATGTGTCGGAGAAGAATCTCATCGCCACGCGCCTGATGACGGTGGTGGAAGGCAGTGAGAAGGGGGAGACTGAACTCCGGGTTGGCTCCCCCAAGCCGGAGGCTAAGGGGAGCACCTTCTACCCCTTCTTCATGAACGCCATCGTCGCAGGCCTGGTTCCTCCCTTCTCCGACTTCTTCTACGCCGTCCTTCGGCATTACAGGTTGCAAGCCCTTCATCTCCATCCCAACTCCGTTCTCCTCTTGTCGATTTTTGCCTACTACTGCGAGGCGCATGTTGGGGTGATGCCGTCCGTGGCTCTACTGCGCCACTTCTTCTCTCTCCGGATCAACGGTGACCACACCTCGGCGTGCGCCAACTTCGTCGCGTACGGCAAGGCCAACGCGATCTCAAAGGCCGGGAAGAGGGCCGAGAACTTCCGGAGCAAGTGGGTCATGGTGAACGCAAAGTGTGTCCACCCCCGGTTGGCACTGCCAACGGAGGCGCCCCACCTTGATGAAGGGTGGTCTCGCGCGAAGCTTGCTGACGATCGGGCGAAGTTGGTTCTGGAGAAGATGAACACCGACTTGAAGCCGGGCAACGTGAACACGGCGAAGCTGGCGGGGGCCCCACTCCTAAGGGAGTTCCTGACACAGCGGGTGGCTCCGCTTCAGGCGCACTCGCTCCCCTTATGAATGCTTGGGGATGCAGACGACAAGCTCCGCTTGAACCCGGTGGCCTGGGTGACGATGAACTAGCCTCAGCCCTTCGCCTCTTGGTTGGGGACGACCAGGAGTATCTGGCGGGTGCCCCTGCCCCCTTGTTCCTCCGCGAGGATCGGGCATAGGTGGTGGATGCCATGCCCACCTTTGATGGGTGTGGCCTGGTGCCGGCGGCGCCTCCTGTGGTCCGGGGGGCGACAGCGCTGGTGGACATGTCCTCGGGCGACTCCCGCGGAGGAGGAGAGGAAGAGGAAGAAGAGGAGCGTGACTTGGAGGCGACCTTTGAAGGGACGGGGGAGGCCTCTCCCCCGTGCAGCGCCAGCATCCTTTGCACCTTGCCGGACGACGACGAGGCCAACGCCACGCGAGAGGAGGAGGATCTGCCCGTGATCTCAAGGAAGGATAGGTTGGCGGTGATCTCCCGAGAAGCTGCTTCTGCCCAGGCGCCACCTGGAGCCGCCTCCAGCCCTTCTGTTGCGCCCTCTTCCGCTCCTAGACCTCTTGCAGCTGTGCCCCGAGCCACGAGGCTCTCGGGCTTCAAGCTCGGCAAGAGGGCGGTGAACTATGCTGCGGTTGACCAGTAAGTGTTTGCGCCCCATCTTGTACTTGATTATGCTGCCGGAGCTTGACGTTCTCCATCGGTTGGTTAGGCCGCCGCCTGCGGCGAAGAAGAAGAAGGGGGACGCGGTGACTTCGTCTGGGGCAGACTCATCTGCTGTGGCCGCTCCTTCATCCGTGGGGAGGGGAGGCGACGACGTTCGCACCTCCCCCGCCCGGTCATCCTCGCCAGGCCCGGAGGAGCACCCTAGCGGGGTGCCAGCCCCCGTGGCCCCGCTGGCTCCGGAGGTGCCGGTGCCTGACGCTGCTGCTAAGGTAGCCAAGGCTCAAGAGCCGCCAGTCTCCCGAGCCGTGGCTACACTGCCGCCTCCTCCTCCTGCGCCGCTGGTTCCGGGTCCTTCTGCCTCCTTCGATGTCTTGGAGCATGCCCTCTTTGGGATGGTCCAGCTGCATGAAGACCTCCAGGGTGCCGACTCCCATCTGGTTGTCGGGCGCCTGGAGCTGGTTTTCGGCTGGCTTCACTCTGATGCCTCTGTCCGAGCGGCGCTGAGGCGGGATGCGGCAGCTTCTGAGGAGCAGAACCAAGCCGCCACCCAGGCCGCAGCTGCTCGCGAGGCGGCATTGAAGGATGTCGCGGTCGCCCAGGACTGCTGCAAGGTGCTGGAGGCCGAGCTGCAGGGTTTGCGCGATGAGCACGCCAAAGAAGCTCGCGACCGCCAGGAAAAGGAGGAGAAGATGAAGGCTCGGGAGGACACCGTCAGGGACCGCAATGCCGAGCTGATGCGGCTGGCGGAGTCGCAGACCACTGAGTGCGGCCGGCTGGAGACGCTGGAGCAGAAGTTGAGGGCGGAGAGGGCCGAGCTGGACGCCAAGGCAAATGTCCTGGCAGAGGACCGCGTGGACTTCGCACTACTCAAGGAGAGGTCTCGCGCGACACTGAAGACACTCTATGAGAAGGGCCTGGAGAAGCCGCTGGCCACCCACAAGGACGGCCCTGCACAGCTGCTTCCTTTCTTGGTCGAGGCGCTTGAGGAAGTTGTGAACGGCGTCGCCCTCATGGCAGAGGTAGAAGCTCGTGTCCTTTCTTCCGCGGCGCTAAGCGTGTATTTAGCCACCTCCACCTCCGTGACCCTGGCACCAACCACGACAAGCTGCTGGAGCCCATGGACAGCGAGCACTTCGCCGCTGCTGCTGAAGCTATGAAGAGCCAGGTGGAAGGCTTGCTGGGAAAGTTCCGTGCCTTCGCTTCTGCGCCCACGGTAGGCAGTGCTGCTGATCCTGCAGCCCCGAGTGGCGCCACCACGGGGGTGGAGTCTCTGGCGGGCGACGGCGATGTCCAAGGGTGACGACTTATTTCCTGCTTAATTCCTGCAACATGCACCATGCCTTGTGGAGGCGTTTAAACTTGCGTTTAGTATTGTGAAGACAATTATGGTTTGTAATATTTGCTCCGGGATTTGCTCTAAGATTTTGCGGTTTCCTTCCTATTTGCTTTATGTTTTACGTCGGTAGAGCCCGGCCCCGTGCATACCTCAACCGCCATTGGCCCCGACCGGATCACCATGACGGGACTAAGGAGTGAGGGGCTACGTGACCAGTTAGGCTCCTGAGTCGCGATGCTCAAGAGTCCCCCTTGACGTTTAAACGATCTTCGTACCTTGGCTCCGCTCGGGGAGGGACGCGCGACGACCAGGTCCGAGGGACCTGGCTGGGTGGCGTGTGCTCGGGCGTGACCCTGGTGCAGCCCCCATGTCCAGCCCCCCTCGCGCGACGCTCCCAAGGGGAGGTGTTGCGATGAGGCCTGACACTGAGCTTTGGGCTCCCTGAGGTTGATATGGCCATGGAACGCCCTCAGTTTTTTATCACCAGCGCGGAGCATAGCGCTTCCATATGTGTATGGGCATAGCCGCTCCTCGGCAGTGTCGTCAGCCAGCGCGGAGCATGGTGCTTCCACTGGTGCGTGGGAGGGGGCCCCCCTCCGGGAGGAGCCCCCGAGGCATGTAAAACCCCGCCCTGACACGTGGCTTGCACGACAGGGCTAGACGAGGTGTATCTGGGCACTCGTGAGCGAGCGCGGGACTCACGAGGCCCTACCTCAAGGCGGGTTGCGCCTGGTCTTGGATCTTCGACAGTTATGTGTTCCTGCAAGATGGTTAGATACAAATGCTCTATGTCCTCAGGTCCCGACCCTCGAGCGAGCTCAGCCACCGCTGGTATGCCAGGTCGCGATGCCGTGGTCAAGGCAAGGGGTGAGGGCTGGAGAGCCAGTAAGAGCTCCTAAGGCGCGATGCTCAGGAGCCCCCCTTTTAATGCGCAAGTGATTTGCATGAGCGAGAGGAGGTTAAGCATGGGCAGGTTAAGCATGAAAGGCAAATCAACTTAGGTAAATGCAGGAGGGATACATGCCACTGGGTCAGGCCCGAGCAGCTTGGGGATGATGCAGCCCGAGGGGCACCCCCAGCAAGGTAAACTAAAGACATAAGCACAAGGGATACATGCCGTAGGGACGGACCCATGCGGCCTGGGAATGATGCAGCCCTGAGGGCGCTCCCAGCTGAAATGAACTTGGAAGATGTCACTTGGTACCATTGTAGAGAGGGTGTTGGAGTAGCTGAAGACGCGTGGTGAAGATGTCGACCCTCACGAGCCACCTGAGCCCTGAGCCTTGGGAGGCTCTGGGGGAGCAGGTGGCTCCTCGAGGACCGTCTCCATCTCCGCTAGGATTGCGTGATGCCTGTCCTCCTGAGCCGCCAAAATGCTCTTCAGGTGACGCTGGAAGGTGGCAGCCGCGTTCGGCAGGCCGAAAGGCATGTGAACATAGCTGCATGGCGGACCCTCGCAGCGTCCCACGCGCGAAGGCCAGAGGTGATCCTGAGATGTGGCTCGGTTGAGCCTTGGGACGTCGATGTAGACGCGCAGCCCACAATCCCCGCCTGGATGGGGGGCCACGCCAGGCAAACGGCGATCGTCACGCATGGCTCTTGCTTCCTTAAGCTCTTGAGTGGTCTTGGTAATGAACTCCTGAGGGTTGGGCTTTCCACGCCCTGAAACCCCCTGAGGGAAACGTGCCGCGAAGCATGCCTCCAAGTGGTGCCCGAGTGCCTCCCTCATGATGTTGGCGAGGTCTGAGGCCCTCCAGAAGAGAGCCCCCGAGCCCTGCCCGAGGAGGGTGCCAGGTGCGCCTTCCTATGTGATGGAAGGAGGCGCCCCTTGCACGGGCGCGCATCCTAATGCGGTACCACCTGAGATGCCAACCTCCTGAGGCCTTGTGCTGAGCGATTGCTTCTTCTTCTTAGGGATGGCCTCCGGAGGGTTCTCGCCCTTGTTGTCTGGGTCCTCGATTGATGCAGCTTGGAAGGCACGCTCAAGGGAGCACACCACATCTCTTTCTTCACAGGGGACTGTGATGATCCCGCCGTTTCCTGTCATCTTGAGGACATTGTAGCCATGGTGGGTCACCGCCATGAACTTGGCCGGGGCTAGATACCCGAGGATGGCATTGTGCAACAGGTGGATGTGGGCGACGTCAAAGTTGATGAGCTCGGTGCAGTAGTTGTTGCGCTGTCCGAAGGTGACAGGGAGGCGGACCTGCCCTATCGGGGTGGTGGAGCCGTCAGTAACTCCTGAGAAAGGCTTGGTAGGCTGAAGTTGATCATTTGGCACTTGAAGGTTGTCGAACATTTCCAGGGACAGGATGTTGAGCCCTGTGCCGCCATCGATGAGGGTCCTGGTGACTTGCATGTTGCTGATGACTGGTGAAGAAAGCATCGGGAGAACGCCAGCAGCAGCCGCACACTTGAGTTGATCTGTTGAGCTGAAGGTGATGGAACGCTTGGACCACCCGAGCGGGCATGTGGCCTCAAGCCTGGGGAGGACTGCATTCACCTTGCAAGCAAACTTCTTGAGGATTCGCTGAGAGGCTAGGGCCTGAGCTCCGCCCAAGATGCAAGCGCTAGCATGTTCTGGAAGCCCCGAGCCCCCTCATCCTGGTGGTGGTCGTCATTCCTTCTTGGCGTCGGCGGCAGAGGAGGAAGGCCCGCATTGCCCTGCGGGCGGTCCTCACGAGGCTGATCCCTCCAGGCGCCCTCGCGAGGCTGGTCCTGCCAGCGATCCTCACGAGGTTGGTCACGCCACTCCTGGCGAGGGCCACGGTCGTCCCATCGTCCTATGCCTTATCCTCCTCCTCAGTCGTAGCCCCGGTCGTTGCGCTTGGTGCGTTGACCGAAGCGTCCTTCTCGAACGGCCTTGAGCTCCTGGCAGTCATTGGTGTTGTGAGTGTGGAGGTTGTGGTAGGCGCAGAATGGTCGGCTGCCCTTGGATGACTCCGGCTGGTCCCTGCCGTGCTTCGTGTCTGGTTCAGCCGCAAGCACGACTACTCCCTTGAGCTTCACGTCTTTGGCCTTGGTCTTCTTCTCTTCTGGGTCCGCAGCTGGAAGCTCGAGGAGGGAGAGGCATCCCTCGTTAGCTCTTGCACACTTGGTCGCCAGGTTGAACAGCTCCAGGGATGCACACAACTCCTCGTGGATGGTGATCTCCTCCTTCATATTGACGTCATGGACACCATCAAAGAACGCCGAGATGATGGCTTTGTCCGTCACCTTGGGGATGTTGAGGCGGGCACTGTTGAAGCGCTGGAGGTATTTCTACAGCGTCTCTCCAGGCTGCTGCTTGATGCAGCGCAAGTCACCCGCGGCCGGGGGGTGGTCGCGAGTGCCCTAGAAGTTGGTGATGATGCGGCTATGCATCTTGTCCCAGGAGGAGATTGAGCCGGGAGGCAGGTTCAGGAGCCAGGTGTGGGTACTGTCCTTGAGCGCCATGGGAAACTAGTTCGCCATGACCTTCTCGTCTCCGTTGGCCGCCTCGATGCCCGGCTCGTAGAGCTACAAGAACTCCGCGGGGTCGGCGGTGTCGTCGTAGCAAGGAGGCAGGTCTAGCTTGAGCTTGCCCGGCCATGCGACGCTACGCAGCTCGGTGGTGAAGGCACGACAACCTGCTGTGGTCACCGGAGCCCTTTGCTGACGCTGAGCTTGCTCTTGATGGTGCCCGTGCACCGCCACCAGAGGCAGTACGCGGTCTTGTCGCGCTGGTGCTGGGAGCACGTGGGCGCCTTCTTGGGGTCGAGGGATTTCTTGGCAGTTTCTTTCTTGTCGCGCGGGCGTTGGATGCGGTGGGTCACGTCCACGGGTTGCGCGCCTTGGAGCCAGGGCGCCTTCTTGGGGCGGAGGTGGTGGAGGCTCTCCCTAAGCTGCATCGCCCGCACCTTGCGGAAGGCGAGGCAGCGAGACGGACGGCGCGGGAGAGCCCCCTGCGGTGCTGACGAGCTCGGTGATGCGAGCCAGCCATTCTTCGTAGAGGTCATCGACGAGGCGGTAGTGCAGGAGCTCACGTGCCAGGAGCAATGCGGCCTGCACGTCCGTGGGGGCGCGACGAGCGTGAGATGACGAACCAGCTCGGATCGGTGACAAGTGGCAGTGTGGCCTTCCCGCCGCACCGAGGGGTGCAGCGAAGATGCTTGCTGCTTGTTCCCCGCCGGGCCGGTGGCGGCGTTGGCGGCAGGCGACAGAGAACAACGAGGAGGTCCGCTGACGGGAGCCGTCTGGGTGACGCAAGCGGCGAGAGCAGCCCGTTGCTCGGCGCGGGCTCGGCGGGCGTCTGTCATGGATGCGATGAAGCGATGGGACGCAGATCAGCGGAAGGAAGATTTCGGTGCACCCCTACCTGGCGCGCCAAATGTCAGATATCGGGTTCCAGCAAAACCCTTAAGGTTTGAACAATTGGGTGCGCATGAAGATCTCTCCCTGCCGAAACACGCCCTCAGCCTCGCCGCGATCTCTAAGCTAGCTCGATGAACAACACAAGAGACACAAGATTTATACAGGTTCGGGCCACCGTGTGGTGTAATACCCTACTCTAGTGTGTGGTGTGTGGATTGCCTCTTGGGCTGATGATGAACAGTACAAGGGAAGAACAGCCTCGCGAGGAGAGGTGTTCTTGTGCTTGGTGGTGTGCGGATGAACTTTACTTCTCTCTACATGAGATCTCTTGATGACCCCCCTTCCTACTGTGGTGGCTAGCTCTATTTATAGAGGCCCTGGTCCTCTTCTCAAATATTGAGTGGGAAGCGATCCAACAATGGCCATTTGAAAGGGGACAACTAGTACAAGCTATCCTGACTAAAGGTGGTCTTTGCCTGCCAAAGGTGCTAGTGATGATGCCATCTTGGGCTCCACGGTGACCTCTGTCCTGCCGTCCTGCTGGTCTTGGTCTCGTTGCACCGATATGGAAACCTTTGCCTGATGCCTCGGTACTCCGCGCTTGTGCTTGCCCCCTTTGCACCAAAGAGGAAACAAGGACACTGCACGTGCTGGCGCCCGCCTGGCGCCCGCCTGGTCTTGGTCGTCATGGCTTGCGTCACGGAAACCTCACGAGGTACCCCTCGCCTTGATCTCTCCGCCTCCTCACGATCCTACCTGGTGAGGCCGTCCTTGAGGAGGCCTTGCATCGTCCGCCCCGCGAGGCTTGGCCCCTCGCGAGGGTCTTGAGTGTTGGTTGTTGAAGACAGGACGTACTGGGCCACTGGTTGAGCCACGCTGCAGGCCGCAGGCAGGCAAGTCTGGGGACCCCCGTTCCCAGAACGCCGACAGGAATCACAAACCTTAACATCAATATTCTTACTAAAGCACAATTACTCATCAACATGACTCACATATATTATCGTCATATCTCAAAGCCATTACAAAGAATCAAGTTTATTTTGTCGAATGATCTTCAAGAATTTTTTTATTATATCCTCCTTGGATATCTATCACATTGGGACTATTTTCATATGTTGCTTTTGATAAGCTCAAACAAATATAACTGAAGATCATGAGCATAATTTTTTTCCTTTCTCTCAAAATAATCTAAGTGAAGCAAGAGAGAATTTCCTAAAAATTTAGTAGCTCCCAAATAAATCTAAGTGAAGCATGAGAGCATTTCTTTAAAATTAACAAAGCACACCGTGCTCAAAAAGATATAAGTGAAGTACTAGAGCAAGTCTGTGGCTCTAAAAATTTAAGTGAAGCATAGGAGCAAGCATAGCATAATTTTTTACTCTCTTAAAAGGGTGTGTCCAGCAAGGATTCAACACTTAAAACACAAATCAAATCAAGCAAAGACGAAATCATACAAGACGCTCCAAGCAAAACTCATATGATGTGACGAAGAAAAATATAGTTTCAAGTAAATGATGTTGCCAGGGGCCGGATGTCCGGGCTTGAGGGCTGGATGTCCGGGGGTCATAGTCCGGATGTCCGGGCTCTGGATCCGTGGATACACTTGGTGGATCTTGAAGGGGAGGAAAATTTTGGGGCAAAATTTGAGAGATTTCATGGATGGATTTGGGAGAAAAGTTGTGGGAAGCTAGATCTACCTGCTACACACAAAATCCATGGAGCAAATCCAACAAAACTTCATCACACCAACAAATCACAAAAAAAATTGGGGGGCTATTTTAGTGGGGATTTTCGAATTTGGGAAGAACACAACCAAACATGGGTAGGGGCTTCAAATTCGTGATCAACCAAGGCTCATGATACCAAGATGATGCAGGGTGGAAACCCTACGGCCGATCTTTCAAGATTGGATCAGATCCTACAAAGAACACGAGGGGAAAACACGAGCGGAAACACGAGAAAAATCACTCAAACCAACAAGATTCAATTACACATGTGCTAGATCCTCAAAACACAAAGAGATACACCATCCACGGTCAACAATGGACGATATAAGTAGAAAGTTCTTACCCGTGAGGAGGCCTTGATGGGGTCTTCCCACGAGGGGTCTTGAATCCACTTGGGGGAACTTCTCCGAAGAGGTCATGAACTCAAATGGAGAAGGATATAAAGTGGATGAGCAAAGCTTTGTCTCTCAAATGAGCTATCACATGGCTAACCCTAGAAAGAGGGAGAGGAGGAGTTTATATAGTCTAAGTGGGCAAAGGGGTACATGGGCCTCATCCCTTCACTGTGTGTAGACAGGCGGAGCCGGATGTCCGGGCGTCGGACCAGATGTCCAGGCCTTCACGGGGGCCGGATGTCTGGGGCTGGATGTCCGGTTTGTCGGGTTGGGTCTCCAATTCTCTGGATAGGCTTGTCCGGATGTCCGGGCTGGAAGCCGGATGTCCGGCGGCTCGGGAAGAGCCGGATGTCCGAGCCCTTAGTCGGATGTCTGGGCAGGCGGGGTCCAGCTTCGCTAGTGTTTTATGATGGGCGCCGGATTTCCGGGCGAGGGCCGGATGTCCGGGCCCTATAGCCTCGACTGGGCGGTGGCTGTGGTAGATGCCCCAAGGGTCGGATGTCAGGGTCCTGGAGACTTCTCCAGTTCCTTCCGTTGTTCCTCTTCATCCGTGAACTTGGGGACTTGTCCGGCTTCACGTGCATCTGCGTGAGGTCCTTCTTGGTACCTGATCATGCACAACCTTACGGACTTAGGTAGTAGCCATGTCTCAAGTGGATCGTATGGAATATCACTATGGAAGGAAGTCGCCTCAGTCTCGAGGGCTCTAGCTCGTGCTCGTGTCATTAGTTCTCTTGGTACTTGATGAGATGATGGTAGGTCGATGGGGATGACCATAGGATGCTCTGCATCATCATGTGTAATGCAAAGCATGGGTCACAAAATCATGGCATCCAAATTGAAATGAGCATATCATTCAAAGTGAACATGGCAAGATGGGAATAGGGTATGGAATGGACAATAACCCATAGCCAAGTGAGGGCCACGCAGAAGAAATGCGCGAAGTTCTTGCGCAATGGAAATGGTGTGAAAACCAATCCACGGGATCCCAAGTCATCATTGCTCTCTAGAGCTTGTTTTCTCAACTCATGGGATTGTGAGGTTGACAAGTCTTCATGGGTACCTACACAAAAGAGACACAAACCAAAGAAGTTGTGTGCATGGTAAATGTACACATCATCCATCATGATGTGTATCTGCACATGTGAGTTAGCACAAGATAAGCATCGCTCAAAGAAATTTGATGCATGGTACAAGAACATGTCATCCATCATGAAGAATAGTTATTTTGTATAACACGATGGGGACACAAATGGAGAATGCAATTATATGGCACATCAATATCATCATGATTCATGGGGAGCATATTGTGCACATAATTATCAGGATCATGCAATGGATGGAATGGATCAAAATCTCATAAAATGTATGAGAAAACTATGGGGGTCTCCTCCTGAGAAATATCTGAAACAACATATGGAGAAAATGGACAACATCCAAAACAATGCATATCCGAAGCTAGGTGGTCATGGCATGGAATATGAGATAAATGATGCAAAGGGAGCATATCAATATCATGAGAAAAACAAATGCCAATAACCATGGGATTGTCATCTATGCCATGTTTGCAAATTGGGTTTATTTTAATGGCATATGCATAGTTACTATGAAGGGATTGCAAATATGACATATTGTTGATCTCATGCATAGCATATGACTAGTCAAGCGGATTGTCAAACATGATGTGACTGAGAGAATTATCGCAAGAAATCCTATGTAACATGGCATCACAACTAATAGAGTCCACATGGTAATCATCAAACTCGGGTAAATCATCGCATGGGGAAATCATACTAGAATGAAGCATGTTAATAGGGGGATCAACATCATGCAAGCAATCAATCTCAAGATAGTCCACTAGTGAGATAAGAGCATCACCTTCACCTATGTTACCTTGTTCATTCTACTCAAGTTGTGTAGGTGAGGTGGGAAAGACCAAATGGTGGTCAATATTATCATCTTTATGGAACCATGTGGGGGTACACACTACTAGGGAAAACCTTATACACAGAAATTTAGCAACAGCGCGGGTCAAAAAAGCGCGCTAGTGCTATATAGCAGTAGCGATTGAAGAAAAACCGCGCTACAGATACAACCTTAGCAGTAGCGTGTGTGCTGCAAAAGCGCTACTACTAATATTCCCATTGGCAGAATGATGGGCCACGCATAGCAGTAGCGGGCTTGGAAGAAACGCGCTACCGCTAGGGCATAATTAGCAGCGCGTTTCCTAAGAAGAGCGCTACTACTAACAGAAATAAAATAAGATGAAAAACAAATAGGAAAGTAAATGAAAATGAAAGAAATAGAAAAAGGAGAAAGGAAAAAATAAAATGTAAAGCAAAATAAACGAAAAAGCGAAAAAACGGAGGAAGGCATAGCAGCAGCGTGTGTTTGTAAGAGGCGCTATAGCTAACGTAGCTGCAGCGCGTGTCCTAGACCCCCGCTATAGAAACAGAAAAGGAAATTAAAAAAGGAAGAAATTTACATAGCTATAGCAGCAGCGCGTTTTGCAAAAACTGCTATAGCTATCTTAGCTATAGCGCGTTTTGCGAAACGCGCTACCGCTAAGTTTGACTTAACCAAAAAACGGTTTCCCCCCGGCCACCACTTCTCCCCCAAATCCCTCAACCCACCCCGCGCGCCGCTGTCTTCCCGATTCACCGTCGCCCCACTTCGCCGCCGACGTCGACGCCACCAGAGCCGTGCGCCGTCGACGACACCGGAGCCGCCCCCAACGCCACGGAGCCGCGCGGCCTCGTCAACGCCACCGGAGCCGCCGTCAACGCCACCGGATCCTTCCTCGCCACAACTGCCTTCCTCGCCGTCACCGGAGACGCCCCTGCCTCCCTCGCCGTCACCGGAGACGCCCCTGCCTCCCTCGCCACCACTGCCTCCGTCGCCACCACCGGAGCCATCATCTGTAAGCCCCCACCCCTCCTCTCTCTCTCATGCATAGGTTAGCCAGTTTAATTAGGTTAATTATCTAGGTTAGGGCAAAAATTTAGTTAGGGCTTTGACAGAGAAGTAGTTAGGTTAACTAGTTTAATTAGGTTAATTATCTAGGTTAGTGCAAAAACTTAGTTAGGGCTTTGACAGAGAACTAGTCAGGTTAACTAGTTTAATTAGGTTAATTATCCAGGTTAATTAGTGCAAAAATTTATTTTAGGCTTTGACAGAGAACTAGCTGCGTTAACTAGTTTAATTAGGGTTAATTATCTAGGTAAACTAGATTAACTAACTAGGTTAAATAGGTAGGTTAATTAGGTTCGTTGGATTAACAAGCTAGGTTAAGTAGATTGGCTAGGTTAGAGGAAAATTTTATTTTAGAGCATTAGGTCAGAAGGGTTAGAGAAATGGAGTTCCTTTGCAATTTAATTGGGTTCTGTGTTTAGTGAGGTCATTTTGCAAAGGTTTTTGATTTTTGAAAAGACCACTATTTTTCAAGGAAAAGAATTTAGGCAAATTTTATTTTTCATTGAAGTGGTCATGTTATATCTTTTCATTGAAGTTGTTCGATTGTGCCCAAGTGGCTTTGTTGTTTCCAGGGAATGATGCTGAGTGGCCTATGTTTTGCCGGAATGTTGATTCATTTCTGTTCCGGCAAATTTCAGGTTCTCGATTTGTCCACTTTTTAGCAAAGGTCATGCCGAAATTTCCCGTGAATTTCGGCATGACTTGTGCTACAAACTAGGACATATCGAGTGCCCGGGATTTGCCGCACCAGGAAGGAGTCAACATTCCTGCAAAACAATAGTCCTTTTTTATGTCATTATTCATTTTATTAGGTCTAGAATTAATTGACTAGATTTAATCATAGGAAACATGGCTAGCAACGATGAAGGACAGGGTTCTGGTGATTGCGACGACGTCTACCGGGCGGCAGACGAATTTTTTAGCCTTACCGACGATCAACAGATGTTGTTGCTGGGCCCACCGGTGGCATCGGGGACTGAGACCGACACGCAGACCGGTGCTGAGACCGACACGCAGACCGGTGCTGAGACTGAGACCGGCGCTGAGATTCAGACCGGCATCGAGACCGGCGCTGAGACCGGTGCTGCCTCGGGGAGCGGAGCCGGTGTAGAACCGAAAGCAAAGAGGCAACGGCTTCCTAACAAACTCAGGACTACTAGACTGGTGGTCACGGAGGTGGACGACGGCAATTTTGAGCCAAAGGCGCCCGAGGAAGCGCGCGCGTGCTACGGCAATCAAATAGGCTGCATCATACGGACAACTGCCACCATCAACGATGAGAATCTAAAGAAGATAGAAAATATGAGGAGCTCCCTCCTAAAGAAGTTTCACCAGATATTCTTGTTCCCGGGCCGGAATGAGAAGGATTATGAAGATCCAGACAAGGACCCGGCAATGAAGAAGATAAACAAACACGCCATGACCAAGTTTAGCAACGCGTTGGCCGCCTGGAAAAATCGAGTGAAAGCAAAGATCAACGACGGGGAACCCTACTCCGAGATTGTAAAGGATAGTCCGACAATCACGGAAGAGCAGTTTCAAATATTCAAGGAGGCTTGCGAGGCCGAAGCTGCCAAAAAAAGTCTAAGTACATGAAGGGGCTTCAAAAGAGGAACATTGGGACCCACCACCTCGGAAGCCGTGGTTACGGCGGAAAGAGGTCCAAATGGGCCAAGGAGGACGCGGAAGCCGCGAGTCTGGGCATCCCAGACCCCTTGGCGGATTTCACCGTCCCGCAGGAGCGTGACGTCCTGAGGGCCCGGCACCGTTGGGACCCAGTGAAGAAGGTTTACGAGACAACACCGGTCATTACGGAGTTCATGAGACTGCTGGTAATTTTAGTTTCTGATCAATTCGACTGCACACGTTAGTCATATTTGTAAACGATCCTTGTGCCTTTTGCAGAGAGAGCAGCACCGGATTGCGGCCGAAAGCGACTCGCCGTCTGAGGCATTGGCGAGGCCCAAGTGGGACACTCCATTCAACCGGGCGTTGAACATATTGAAACAACAACCGGTGGATACTCGACCGTCGTATGGACGCGTGCACGGTGTCGGAGACGGCGCCACGTGGAAGAAGTACTACCGTGAGACCACGGAGGAGAAAAAGGAAAGACGGAGGTTAACTGAAGAAAGCATCGACAAGAAGGTTGAGATTGCGGTTGAGAAGAAATCATCTCAGACAGTTGCAACAGCGGTAGCTGCCGCAAAACAGGCGATTGCAGATATATCTACTTCCTTGGTGACGGGCGTTTACACTTGGACAAGGCAAAATCCAGAAAAAAAATGCAGAGGATTTTCCCCTTGCTGACTTCTTGGGAGCACCTACTCCCGCACTGGCTCCCGTACCTGCCCCCGCACCAGCTCCCGCACCTGCTCTCGCACCGGACGTGCTCGGTGGTGTCTCCTCTTTGGCTGAGCTCGACGCCCTCACGGTATCTGTCACACCGGCCCCCTTCAATATAAATGTATAATCTCCCGTTTTCGTTGCCTTTCGGATGTCTCACGTCGCAGACTTTTCTTTGCAGCCGACGAAACCCCGCGCACCATATTGTACACCATCGGCAAACAGAAGGTGGACGTGGGGAAGGGGATGATAATGGAGCCGAAGGAACCATTGTTCCACAGCCGGTCGATCCCCCCGAACATCTTCAAGGTTTCCGTGGCCAGTGCCAAACCGGGCCACGAGAATTTGCCTCCTCTAATACTAGTGGGGGATGACGACGAGACCCTGTGGCGGCTTGGTGATTGTTGCAATGGGTGGGTCCTGTTGTGGCCAAAGAGTCTGCTTCGTCTGGAGGCGGCCGGGAGCACACCCACGAGCACGCAGCCTCAGCAAGGTATGAACATCAACACCCCACCTACTCAATTAGTGTCGGGTGTCGGGTTGGGTGATAGCGGACGGGGTAAGCAGGTGGCTCCATTAGTCGCTGATGACGTCGCCATGGATGAGGATGAGGATGACGATGGCGCTGAACAGTATGTCTATACTGGCGCCTCCTCAGGGTTTGAGCATCATGAGTCGGTGCCTGAATTACCGTCTCAACGTATTATTGACGACCATCCGGTGGTAAAGAAGTCTAGGAAGAGAGCGAGGAAAGGCAAAAAAGCTGATTCTATGATCCAGCCGCCTCAGCAGCCTCGGCTTCAGGACCGTGTAGATATCCCCGATGCGGATAAATGGCATATCCCCGGTCGACCAATCCTACCTGAAACAGCGCTACGGGCCAGATTCGGCGATCTAAGGAGACTTCATGACGATGTGCTGCGGGTAGAGAAAGGCCTCATCGCCTCGAAAGATCCAGGATACCCACTCTACGTGGTTAACGTTCCGCGGCAAATGTCGTACGTCGACGGCTTCCCCGCGGATAAGTTCTTCCTCCGATTCGATTACATATTCGACATGTTTCACGTGAAGAAGCTGGATTTTACGTTTGTCCGCCTTTATGCCTTGCACATGAACTACATCATTGGGGTTGAGCAGATACGTTTTATCTGTGTCGCTGACCCGTACTACATGCACGAGGGCTTCTTGGGAGTCTGTGCACAGCATCGTGAATACGCGAGGGATTACATCGTCAGTTTCATGCTCGCCAATAAGGACAAGGAGGCGATTCTCGTGCCTTATCATCCCGTGTAAGTCATCCGCGCTGCTATCCTTCCTTCGATTTCAATAATTCATTTGCACGGTGGAGGCTAATTAATTTGAGGTGTACTTATTTTGCGCAGCGGCGGGCGCGCCGTCCTCATCATCCTCTACCCCCGATTCTCCCACGCTCTTTACTTGGACTCGTCGAAGAACATTCACAAAAAGGATTACACCCACATCAAAGATGTTCTCGACAGTGCTATGTTTTACTACCAAGCAAGGGGTGGAGAGGTTAGGGACAAGAAGAGAAGGGGCGGCAGGGCCGCCTTCAGCCATAAGACCGACTTCTGCTGCATCCAGCAACCGAACGATTCTCTTAATGATGGATTCTATGTCCTACACCACATGCTGGAGTACAGACGGGATCACCAGAACCTTCACATGGCACCTAGATCTGGCGATGCCCATATTCTGCAATGGGCAAAGGACATAGGAGATATCGAGGATCATCGACTTCGAGCTGAGTTCTATAACATCCAGCGCGAACTTGCCCAAATCATCATGAATGAGGTCGTCGGAAAAACAGGGATGTTCCATGCAGAAGGACAAATGTCGCGGGAAGACGTCCGAACATGGATAGCCTCTCAGCGTCTCGACATGAAGCCTTTCACTAAGCTCGATGACTATCTCCCTGACATGGATGGATGGCACGACATGATGGAGTGATTGTCGATATATGACAATGTGTCCGTTTAGTCCATACTTTCTTTTATGACAAAACTTTGAGTTATGCACGGTGAAACTTTATTTGTGATGTAATTAAACCGTCCTCCTCCTCGACTAGCGAAAATCACTCTAGTTAGGTCATTTTGGGTACGATGAACTTTGTTATTTATGCTTATGATATGTTGTTTCTATTTTTGCCAAGTCTGTCTCTTTCTGTTGCTCAACTATATATGTTGCATATCATCGACTCATGTGACGATGCAGGTGCATAGATCATAGATGGCGAAGAAGTGCTACGCCAGGAGTATATATACGACAAGTGGCCGGAGTGTCAGGCCCAGGTGTACCGGTTTTCGGTTTCCGAGCGACACGCAGTACTTAGTTTAGGTTCACGCTAATGCGAGAGAGGGATACGAACTCATGTACTCAAAGTGATAGCTATTCTCGCGTATATCATTGTTTAGATGGATGACGATGTATTTGCAAGTAATCGAGACTTGTATCGCTATTTTCGAGATAGATGACGAGAGACCACTTTGTGTTGGATGATGATTATGATGATGACATGATTTGATGAGACTAATTGTGTGTATATGCTATGATTACATTTGTATGTGGATGATATGCTAAAGATTATTGTATAAAGCCTATTCAAATACAAAACAAATAAAAAACAAATATGCAGGAAAAAACTAATAAAACTAGTAGTAGCGAGGGGGGGGAGATTTAGCAGTAGCGCCGACTTACCAGTAGCGCTTCCTGCTAAATAGCGCTGCAGATAATATCAGTAGCGCCCTTTTCCAAAGAGCGCTACAGCTATTCATCAGTAGCAGTAGCATGGGTCGACAGGCGCTACTGCTATACGTTAGTTGTAGCGCCTTATTAGTAGCACCGGTACCCGCGCTACTGAGAGGGCCAAAACCCGCGCTGCTGCTAGGCTTTTCCCTAGTAGTGACGTCATATTCCACCATGGCCATCATCTTGTCCAAAGGAAGGACGAAGTCGTCGAGGATCGGCACGTCATCATTTATGGGACCTAGCACCAAATGAGATGACACAATAGAGGTAGAGGTTAAGTCGTTAGAAATCATAGTGGCCTCACATGCCCTATCAACTACCTCACTCTCTCTATGTGGTGGCTCACTCACTCCCTCAACATAGGTGCACTCAAACTCACATATGGTGGAGTCACTCATCTCACTCAAGTGGTGGGTGTTGTGGCTCTCCTCACATGGGAATTGGGGAAACTCATCGTATATGGGGCTAGTGGTGAACTTGCTCTCACTCTCAATATGGTGGCACAAGTCACTCAAGTAACCTACACATCCACACCGCAAAACAAAGAGCGTATGCGCATGATAGATAAACACATCATCCATCGTGATGGTTCTCTTTTCTTCCACATAACCATTAGAAGCACAAGTTCATGAATAATATGATGCATCAATGTTTATATTCATGTCGCTAGGCATATGGTGCAAAGAGGTAAGACAAGCATGCTTCACAAGGGGTATGTCAAAATTTTCAAATATACGTGAGAATGCAATGGGGGAAACTCATTATCAAGACTAAAGGCATAGTTGCACTCAATACATGGCAAATCATCTAGCATGAGGGATGAAACATATGGAGAGATATGACAAGAAGCAATAGCAATCATGTGCAAAGCATGGCAATGGTTGTCATCAACCGCGTGAAATGAGCAAGTATGAATCATGGGTGATGCAACATGAGCAAGCATAGAGATCAAGTCGTGCAAACTAGTGGATCGAAGATGCAACAAACTAGAGGAAATCATGGCAATCATGTCATGTGAGAAAATAAGAGGCATAGACAATGCATATGACATGTCGCAAGCACGAACACAAAGCAAGATGAAAGTATCATCATAGGAATGGTGCACAAAGGAAACATGGCAATAACAAGCAATATCTCCACCATGCTTGCAAATACACATACAAGTACTACAATCAACCAGCATGTGTAATGCAAAGTATGGGTCACAAATGCATGGTAAAGGCATAGGATTGAGCATATCATGCAAAGTGAACATGGCAATATGGGTAAATGATATATAATGGACAATAACCCATAACCAAGTGAGGGCCATGTAGAAGAAATGCGTGAAGAGAGTGGTGGGAAAGACAATTCACGGGATCCCAAGTCATCATTGCTCTCTAGAGCTCGCTTTGTGAACTCATGGAATTGTGAGGTTGACAAGTAAGCATGGGTACCTACACAACAAATAGACAAACAAAAGAAAGTGTGTGTGTGGTAAATGTACACATCATCCATCATGATGTGTATGTGCACGTGAGAGCTAGCACAAGATAAGTAATGCTCAAAGAAATTTGATGCATGGTATAGGAACATGTGTCATCCATCATGAATGAATAGTTGTTATGTATAACACGATGGGGACACAAATTGAGAATGCAAGTATATGGCACAAGAATAGCATTTGTATTCATGGGGAGCATATTGTGCACATAAGTAGTAGGATCATGCAATGGATAGGATGAATCAAAATCTCCTAACATATATGAGGAAACTATGGGGGTCTCCTAATGAGCAATATTGGAAACGTCATATGGAGAAAATGGACAACATCCAAAAAAATGCATATCCGAAGATAGGTGGTCATGGCATGGCATATGAGATAAATGATGCAAAGGAGGCATATTAATATCATCACAAGAAAAACAAATGCCAATAACCATGGGCTTGTCATCTATGCCATAAGTGCAAATTGGGTTTATTTTAATGGCATATGCATAGGTACTACGAAGAGATTGCAAATATGACATATTGTTGATCTTGTGCATAGCATATGACAAGTCAAGCGGATTGTCAAACATGATGTGACCGACGGAATTGTCACAAGAAATCCTATGTAACATGGCATCACAATTAATAGACTCCACATGGCAATCATCAAACTCATCATAAATGGGTAAATCATCGCATGGGGAAATCATACTATCATGAAGCATGTCAATAGGGGATCAACATCATGCAAGCAATGAATGTCAAGTATGTCCACTAGTTGGACAATAGCATCACCATCACCTATGTTACCGTTTTCATTCCGCTCATGTGGTGTAGGTGAGGTGGTAAAGACCAAATGGTGGTCATCTTCATCGTGATGGAACCATGTGGGGGTGCATCATATTCCGTCATGGCCATCGTCTTGTCCAAAGGAAGGACGAAGTCATCAAGGATCATCACGTCATCATATATGGGGCCTAGCACCAAATGAGAAGACACAATAGAGGTAGAGGTTAAGTCATTAGAAATCATTGTGGCCTCACATGCCCTATCAACTATCACCCTCTCTTTATGTGGTGGTTCACTCACTCCCTCAAAGTAGGTGCACTCAAACTCACATATGGTGGAGTCACTCATCTCACTCAAGGGGTGGGGGTTGTGGCTCTCCTCATGGGAATTGGGGCAACACATCATATATGGGGCTAGTGGTGAAGTCACTCTCACTCTCAATATGGTGGCACAAGTCACTCAAGTCATCATACGTTGTTGTGGTTGAAGGTAAAATCCCATGCTCAACCATCTCGTCGCCGTGGATGAAGGATGAAGATGGCACATCATCACTCTCCTCCATGACCGAAGGGAAAATCCAATGCTCGATCATCTCATCATTGTCGCTGCAGAGGAAGGCCGAAGATGGCACATCATCGCTCTCATCCATGAACGAAAGGAAAACCCTTGCCTCCAAAGATGGAAGGATCATCCTTTCTCATCACCATGTCATCCGCCTCCAAAGCTAGGCCCTCCAATGGCTCCATAGTCGTTGTCGTCGCTGCACCATCTTGAAAAAGAGTCGTGGTAGACTCGGCATCATCAATGCCACAAAGAGGGATGGCGGTGAAGTAGAACTTGGGAGCGTCGTCTTGGAGCACGTCGGGCTTGGACATCATGGTGGTACTATCCTCATGCTCGCTATCTTGGAGCTTGGTCTTCGAGAAGTGTGCGTGGGGTGGAGAAGCCTTAGCCTTCATGAGTTCTTGTTCCTCCTTGAGAGCACCAATGTAGTAGTCGTAGAGGGACTTGTAGTTCTCAAGGAAGATAGTCTTGGAGATGTCATTGTGCAATCCCATCATGTAGTGGAACTTCATCAAAATGGGGTCGTCCACGCTGGCTCATCGCAAGGCATTCTTCATCTCCTTGAAGTATGCGTCGATGTTCTTGGATCCTTGGATGGTGTTCTCCAATTGGCGCATAAGTTGTTCCATGTAGGTTGGAGGCACGAACTCTCATCGCATGGCTCTCTTCGTCTTGGGCCAACTCATGTTGTAGCTCTCCGAAGGTGTGTGAAGCCACCATGTTGATGCGTAATTGTGGAAGTTTCTTGTGGCGCACTTCACTTGATCTTTGGGAGGAACTTGATGTAGCTTGAGGTAGTCATCCATCAAGCGCCCCCACTCGAGATACTCCTCGGGTTCTATAGTTCCATAGAAAGGAATCTCATGGTCCATGTCAAGGTTGTAGTAGGTCGTGGAAGTCGCGGACTTGAGCTTGCGGAGCTTCTCTTGAGCGTATTCTTGGGTTGCTTGTTGGCGAAGATGTCGTATGTCCGTAGGCGAAGATGCCTTGAAGTCACTTGGTGAAGATGCCAAGGGAGATGGTGAAGTCGTTGAGAGGTTGTTGGTGTTGAGCTCTTGACCTTCACGTTCTCGTCGATGATTGTGTCGATGCCGATGTGACCTTGCCAGAGATGGTAGCTCAGAAGCATGTGCACTAGAGCGTCTTCTCGATTTGAGCATCCATCTTGGCATCCAAGTTGTTTTTCATGGCACCAAACTCGTCGTTGTTGGTGTAGACCGAAAGGGGTGTGCTTTGCCTATCCAGCACAAGACTCAAGCAAATGTGAGTGGGAGAAAGACAAGAACTAGACCAATGTAACTTACCCGATGTTGAAGATGGATCAATGATCACTCAATAATGTATCAAGGAAAGAGCACAATTGATATCGGATCTTGTCAATTCTCACACCTACACAAATAAGGCTTATGGAGTAGCTTGGTGAGGATAGTGGCACAAAAATTTAATGCAAAATGTTAGCAAGAGTCAATAATGTTGAAAGAGATTCACAAATTTGCAAGTGAAACCAGTAGACCAATAGCAAAATGTGGCACACGAAAACACACACACGGATAGATAATTGGGGTCGTGCAACCAAGGAACAGGCTCAAAATGTGGAATCCACGGAAAATGCTCTTGTTGCACAACACTGGAGACATGCTAGCTCGATTGCTCAATAGGCGGATACGACACTTGTGCACAACCTATAAGAGACAAAAATACAACAACTTCTATCCCAAGTATGCTATGTGTTGGGGATATAACTATTAGCTATGACCCGCCCAGGAGGGGCCGGGTTATACCTATGGTGATTCATCATATGAAGCCCACGAGGATATTAAATATGGCGGTTCAAGATAAGGGCACAAGGCCCAAGGGCGACTTAAGGCCCGTAGAGATAAACCGCCATATATGTAAGACTTGTATCGTCAGGCATGTATGGATAGTCACCGAGCCGGACACGTTGTCTATGAGCCGGCGGGGACTCCGTGAGCCGCTGGGCGTCGACCTGTGTATGTAAAGGGACGACCCGGCGGCAGTTCAGGACAAGAAACAACAGATCGAAAGCTAGGTCAAGCAGATTCGCTCCCTGGTAATCAAGACATAAGCAATACCACCTCAAACTAGATTAGGCCTTTACCTTCACCGCAAGGGGCCGAACCAGTATAAACACCCGTGTCCTTTGTCCCGTTTAACCCCTTTAAGCTACCTAGTTGCGATGGCTCCACGACTAAGTCCTTTCGCTAGGACATCTACCGTGACTATTCCATGACAGTTGGCGCCCACCGTGGGGCCAGCGCACAGTGGTTTCGAGTTCTTAAAGGGCAGCTTCGAAGGGCTCAAGGGATACGCTGTGAGCGGATGACCAAGAGTTGTCGCGGCAAGCTCTACATCGACGATGTAGGCTGTGGCCCCGAGGCCGGCGCAATTGAGTACGGGTACAGGGTCCCCTTCGGTGGAATCCACGTCTTCATCGGCAAGATCGCGAGCCGGGCCCTGAGCCGGACATCTGCAACGACATCATCGAGACGGCTCAGCGTGCGAGACCCGCCCGAGCTCAGCCCGCCATGAAACGTGCCTTCGTGGGATGCATCCATGGAGCGGAATTCGATGAAGGATCTATGTATGGCGGTGATACGGCTATCTACTCCGATGGTGAGTCGTCCGCGGGTGAGATTACTTTGTTATATCAACTGCAAGATGGTGGGCTTGGGGGCTATTCTGATGGCGACAGCATTTCGGACCCCTATGAGCCGCCAAACAGAGTCGGGATCTTCATGGATGGTACACAGCCTGGGAAAAATTCTTCAACCACAGCAACGATGACTTCCAGGTTAGCAGCAGTGAAGGCAGCTGGGGCAGGAGGCCATGTGCGCTCGCCAGCTCAAGTTTTGATGGCTTTAATGGATAAACTGACAGATCTATTGACAACAATGGTCAGCCCGGCAAATCAAGCTCAGCATGATGCGGAGGTTGCAAAGTTACGTGATGAGGTAGCACTAGCCAAGGAAGACCTGGCAATAGAGGACGTCAGGATAGCCGCAGAACGGGCTGCTCTGGATGCTCAGGCCCAACGGATTCAGTCAGAGGCTTTCCAGCTTACGATGGATCAAAATGCTTCAAATGAAATCATGAGGAGGAGGCATCAGTCTCGTCTACCTCTGGTTTACGAGGCGAGAAACCTCTTTCGCACGCCAGGAGCAGGGACCAATAGTCCGCCGGAGATAAACCGGGCTGCAGCACCTAGTGTTGGAACGCCGGTTCAACCACGCATGACGGAACCCCCTCGACTGAATACCGCTCCGCCTCAGCATGTACCAACGCATGACGAGAGAACATGATTGTCGAGGCAGTACGATTGGCGGCTCTCCCGGTGGATGGCGACTCTCCAACAACGGTTGAAACACGAAGGGTCAGAGAACTTCTTCAGAGAGCATTGGTGCAGCAGGAGGCATATTCTTACAGTCGAGATAGGATTCACCTGACCCCTCGCCCAAGCCGGAGTTATAGCAGGCACATGGACTCACCAGCCATTTCAAGCAACGCCCAGCGCCGTGACCAGCCGCGTGGGCATGACCCGGCGCGTGATGGAGCTCTTAATTTGGTTGATTAGGACAGAGTGTGTCAACAAGCCAAGCAGGCAACTCAGCAGGCGGCTCACCAGCCCCTTCCGGTTTACCCAACGACTTCGATTGAGGCAGTCGTGACCTCTAGATCGACAGGTGTACCCTGTTTGGTGCCGGCTCTGCATAATGAGCATTTGCCCAAGGATTTCAAAGGACCTCGAAAGGTGCCTAATTACACAACTGACTTACCCCCTGAGGCGTGGATTGAAAGTTATGAGATGGCCATGGAATTATTGGAAGTTAGTGACGCTGCTATGCCAAGTACTTCACCATGATGCTCGACGGAACGGTCCATACTTGGTTAAAGGGGCTGCCGGCTAATTCCATCGGGTCATGGGCTGAGTTAAAGGCCCGGTTTATTCAAAACTTTAAGGACACATGCAAACAGCCCATGTCGATTGTGGACTTGGCTACTTGCGCCCAAGAGGAGGGTGAATCAACGACCCATTGGGTGCGCCGGGTCAAAGCTATCATACATTCATCTGATAACATGAATGTCGGCTCTGCGGTCTTAATGTTGGAGAAAAATTGCCGTTTTTTGCCTCTTAAACAGAAGCTGGGGCGGCTCAAGCGCGATTGTAATGATATGGGGCAGCTGATGGCGGCTCTAATCAAATATGTCGACTCTGATAGTACCAAGGACCCCGAGTCTGATGATGAAAAGACAGGGAAGGGAAAAAGGAATGACAACGCCAAGGGTCAGCAGCATAACCCGACGAATCAGGGGGGCAATGATAAATGCAAGGCTGATGGTAGCTCGGAGTTTGTGGCTAACACCAATGCATAGGGCAATAATCAGCGTCGTAAGGTGAGGCCGCCTCCTCGGAACAGTGGATCAGGTCCTACTCTTGAGAAGTTTCTGAACGAGCCCTGTCCAAAGCATGACACGCAGGAGAAACCAGCTACTCACCTTTGGAAGGATTGTTCCATTATGAGGGCTTTCAAAAATTCTGACTTGTTTCACAACAATCATGGGTCGGGCGGCGGCTCAGGCGGCGGTGGTTCTCATGGCCCGGGTTATGGAGGTGGAGGTTCTAATTCCGGCTTCCAGGGCCACCAAGGTAATCAGGGTGGTTGTAATCAAGGTAATCAGGGTGGTTACAATCAGCAATCCGGCTAGGGGGGTCAGCAACAACAACAATCCGGATATCAGAGTAATCCAAAGTAGTTGAATAGTGTGCAGTATCATGTTTTCACCATGAGTTTATGCAAGCGGGACCAGAAGCTCCACAAGCAAGCCGTGAACACCGTTGAGCTGGTAGTTCCTCATAACTTGCGATGGTCTGAGCAGCCCATTATGTGGAGTCGAGCGGATCACCCTCCCCGGGTCGATAACCTGGGTCACTTAGCTTTGGTGGTGGCGCCTCAAGTTGGTGGATACAAATTCACTAAGGTACTCATGGATGGAGGTAGTAGCATTAAAATCCTTTATTATGAGACTTTCCGTCGCATGGGGTTAACTGATAAAAATCTTAAGACATCCAATACTGTTTTGCATGGAGTGGTGCCTGGTAAGTCGTCATACCCTGTAGGCAAGATTGAGATGGAAGTGGCCTTTGGCAATGAGCATGATTCCAGGGCTGAGAAGTTAACCTTTGAAGTGGTCAAAATCAGGAGCCCGTACCACGCTCTGTTTGGACGGCCGGTGATGAGGACATCAATACCATTGTTACACCCATAGCCCCTACTGCTACATATACTGGACCAATGACTAGAGCTCGCGCACACCAATTAAATTATCAGGTACTTACGTTTCTTGGTAATGATTCTAATGTTCATGAGAATAAGATGCTGCCTAAATTGGGTACATTTGTTTTGCTTGCAAATGAAGGGCCTAGCTTGGAGAAGGATGAGCATTGGAGCAAGAACAAGCATGGAGATGATGGCATGCGCAAGGGGAACAAGGACGGAGTTACAAGTGATGATTTCAGGACTTTGAAGCCACCATAATGGGTGCATGAAGCCTTGGACGAAATATACAAGATGCCACTTCATAAATTTCGTCCCGAGGCTATTCTAGGTGCTGCATCACCTTATTATTGGGCCATGCCCATGTAATTTCAAAATACATAAGTATAGGCTATTTTTAGAGTCTGTATGTGTGGGGAAACAATAGATAGGGTTGATTTCGGACCCCTCCAATAAGGGCCACGAAATTCCCCCCCCCTCTTCCTCCATATATACAGCCCTTAGGGCACCGTTTAGACTTTGGGTTTTGTTTAGATTAAAGTTCGCCATAGTAGCAACTTCGGGTACTTCATTTGTGTTCAACGACTAGATAAAGGCGTCACAGAACCCCACCTTGATCAATAAAGCTTTCCTCTTATATTCGCAATATCCAGATTGCAATCTTAGTATCTTGCTTGTTGTTCGTTTGCCTATAGGAAACAGACCTTCGTAGTCAGGTTGATCATGCTCCGGCATGGTCAATAACCTCTCAGAGTTGGTTTAGCGATTGCTAAGGCGCGACGTCCTCGCACGTTTGTAGTCGGATCGTCAAAGTCGACTTCCTCCAAAATGATAGCCACCATCTCATCGAAAGACGGGACACCTTTGCCTCTATCAAGTGGTATCAGATTTTTTAGGTTGCTCGATGAGATTTTACAGTTTTTTGTAGTTCAGATCGAGTCTTTTCTTCATACCTATAGTCCACGAAAAAGCCAAAAAAAATTAGGGTTAGTTCATCCTATCCGAACCAATATGAGCCTTTGCCTAATCTCTTCTATATTTGCTTTGTTGAATTTGCGGTTGCATCATCGTGTCAAGTTGCTGGTCTTAGCGTCTAGTTTCCCTTAGAGTTTCGAGTTCTGTTCACAAGTTGTCACGTCGGCACCGCACCATCGTCATCGCTCCTGCCATCTACCACCACCGCTGATCCACCACCGCTCTGAATCCATATCCATGTACTACCACCAATCTGTATCCATATACCACCACCGATCCGTATCCATATACCACCACCGCTACCATATACCACCATCACTGCCATATCCTACCACCATATATCCACCACCAATCCGAGTTACTTCCATATTAGGTTTGTTTTCGAGATCCGTCTAATTTCCGATTCATGTTTCCTTGCCTGAGTAGGTTTCGGAAGAAAAAAGAGTCTGGAGACCCTCGGACAGTTTTTAGGCCAAAATTTTCACAGGCAAAAATATTTTTCCCTATCCTATTTTTAGGCTTTTCTGAGTCTTTTGAGCCACGTGCCATCATAGTGATTTTTTTGTCGCACTTTTTTGTCGTCGCTCCCCTGATTTCCAAAAAAAAGTCAAAAAATATCGTGCCTATCCTGTCAGTTTGACCTGGGAAGAGTTTTGAGACACTCGCCATTATAGTGATTTTTCGCGAAAAAAAGAGGAGCGCAAAAAAAGAGGCGCGCAAAAAAAAAACAGAGCGAAAAAAATTCCAGAGTGTGCTTTCCCTTGTTTACGTGCAGCGTCGTGATTTTGTTAGTGTTCTAGGCTCGCGTCTCTAGCACGGTCTAGCCTAGGACCAGCACAGTACCATTGTTGAGCGTTTATTCAACTTTGCATATCTGAATTGATTATTGCTGACCCTTTTGCTACCATATTATAAGCCTTCCCAGGTCCACATACGTCTACGTCATGCGTTTGACTCTCCCTGGTAATCGCTCTATCCAAGCTTTGAGAGTTTTGACTACAACGGTTGCCGATCACCGCGTGCTACTGGGTAAGAACTGGTAAGAATTTGAGTTTTGCTTGACGGATTTGTGACTCCCACCACCACCACTTGTTAGTAGTCTGTAGGATCATATTCTTGTGTGTTTCTATTGCTGCTAACCATGCCAGGATCACAAGCTGACGAGATTGACTGGGAGAACTTAACGAACAAGGAGCTTCATGATAAGTTTCAGCAAATGATGACTGACAGGTGCAAAATGTGCTGAACAATTTTGAAGAGGCCATGGAGAAGATCACTAGCCTTGACAAGACGTTCGAAACAAAGCTCGATAACAGATTTAATGATCTGGTTGTGCGTCTTCCACCACCGGCTGCACCTGCCGCACCTCTGCAACAACAACAACAACTACTACCTCCACGTCGTGAAACAGCCCTCCGTCGAGCGAGCCGTATCCTTCTTCAGCCTGGCCAAACTGTTGGTGCTGCTGTTGATACTTTTGTGGCTCCTGCTGCTGATGCGGAGGATGATTATGCGGGAGATTACGAGGATGAGGTTGATCAAAAGCAGAACTACGTGCAACCACCAGCACCACAACCACCAGGTCGTGCACATGCAAATAATCACAATGGTAGGGCTCTCCCTCAGGTACGAGATCATGACCATCTTCCTAAACTGAAACTGAATATTCCACCATTTGAGGGTAGATATATTCCTCATATATATCTTACTTGGGAGTTAGAAACTGAACAACACTTTACATGTTTACAATATCCCGAGGAGAGACGTGTTCCTGCTGCTGTTTGTGCTTTCACTAGCTTTGCATGTGTTTGGTGGTCTGAACATTGTAGATTATATCCTATTCCAGCTACTTGGGCTGCTTTGAAAACTGCTATGCGTACTCGTTGGGTTCCACCATATTATCAACGTGAATTAATTCAAAAATTGCAACATTTAAGACAAGGAAAAAATTCTGTAGAAGAATATTATCAGGAATTACAAACTGGCATGATTATATGTGGTATTGTTGAGGAGAATGAAGCTATGCCTTCACGTTTTATGGGTGGATTAAATAGAGAGATTCAGACCATTCTAGGGTATAAGGAGTATACTAATATCACTCGTTTATTCCATCTTGCTTGTAAAGCTGAACGTGAAGTGCAGGATCGACAGGCATTGGCGCGAACTAACTTTTCTGCAGGTCGACCTTCATCATGGACACCGCGTGCATCTTCTACTTCCACTGCACCAGAACCTCCATCAAGTGCCACCTACAGCCGTGATACAAGAAAGCAGGCACAACCACCACTATCTACCAAGAGCGCACCTGCCGGGCCTGCACAGAGCTCTTCTTCTTCCATGTTATCAATAGGGCACACAAGTGATATTATTTGTCGTCGTTGTAAGGGAAGAGGTCATTATGCGAGAGAATGCAACTCTCAGTGTGTGATGATTGCTACTGAGGATGGTGGGTATGAGTCCTCTAGTGACTATGATGAGGAGACTTTGGCGCTTATTACATGTGAAGAACACGGTGGAGCTGATTCTGATCATGAGACGCAATACATGGCTCCTGAAGACGCTGACAGGTATGAATCTTTAGTTGCTCAACGTGTTTTGAGTGTGCAGGTCACACAAGCTGAGAAAAATCGGAGGCACAATTTGTTCCATACAAAGGGAGTTGTGAAGGAACATTATGTGTGCGTCATCATAGACGGAGGAAGCTACGACAACTTGGCTAGCATGGAGATGGTGGATAAGCTATTTCTCACCACAAGACCACATCCACATCCTTACTACATCCAATGGATCAACAACCGCGACAAGGTTAAGGTAACACGTACTGTTCGTGTGCATTTTAGTATCTCTACATATGCTGATTATGTTGATTGTGATGTGGTACGTATGCAAGCATGTTCCTTATTACTTGGTCGACCATGGCAATTTGATAAAAAATCTGTACACCATGGTAGAAACAATCATTATACTCTGGTTCATAAGGATAAAAATATTAATTTGCTTCCTATGACTCCTGATTCCATTTTGAAAGATGATATTAATAGAGCTAATAAAGCAAAACAGGAGAAAAATAAGAGTGAAATCAAATTGTGGCAAAAGAATTTGAGCAACAGATGAAGCCTAATAGTAAACCATCTAGTGTTGCTTCTGAAATTAAATTGAAAAGTGCATGTTTACTTGTCACTAAATCTGATATTGATGAGCTAGATTTCAGCAAATCGGTTTGCTATGCTTTTGTGTGCAAAGAGGCATTATTTTCATTTGAGGACGTGCCTTCCTCTTTGCCTCCTGCTGTCACTAACATTTTGCAGGAGTTCGCTGACGTCTTTCCACAAGACGTGCCACTGGGATTACCTCCCATTCAAGGGATTGAGCATCAGATTGACTTAATTCCCGGTGCATCATTACCCAACCATGCACCATACCGTACCAATCCAGAGGAGACGAAGGAGATTATGCGTCAAGTACAGGAGCTGCTCGACAAAGGTTATATATGCGAATCCCTTAGTCCTTGTGATGTTCCTATTATTCTAGTGCCAAAAAAGGATGGTACATCACGTATGTGTGTTCATTGTAGAGGCATTAATAATATTACTATTCGTTATCGTCATCCTATTCCTATGCTAGATGATATGCTTGATGAATTGAGTGGCTCTACAATATTCTCCAAAGTTGATTTGCGTAGTGGATACCATCAAATTCGTATGAAATTGGGAGATGAATGGAAATGGCATTTAAAACTAAGTTTGGATTATATGAGTGGTTAGTCATGCCTTTTGGGTTAACTAATGCACCTAGTACTTTCATGAGAATAATGAACAAAGTTTTACGTGCTTTTATTGGACGATTTGTGCTAGTCTATTTTGATGATATACTGATTTATAGCAGATCTTTGGAGGAACATTTGGAACATTTACGTGTTGTTTTTATTGATTTACGTGATGCACGTTTGTTTGGTAACCTTGGGAAGTGCACCTTTAGCACCGACCGAGTATCTTTTCTTGGCTATGTTGTTACTCCACAGGGAATTGAAGTTGATAAAGCCAAGATTGAAGCTATTGAGAGTTGGCCACAGCCCAAAACGGTCACACAAGTGAGGAGTTTTCTTGGCCTCGCTGGATTCTATAGGCGTTTTGTGAGAGATTTCAGCACCATTGCTTCACCTCTCAATGAGCTTGCAAATAAAGATGTGCCTTTTCTTTGGGGTACCGCACAGGAAGATGCCTTCATGGTATTGAAAGATAAGTTGACACATGCTCCTTTACTCCAACTTCCTGATTTTAATAAGACTTTTGAGCTTAAATGTGATGCTAGTGGAATTGGATTAGGAGGTGTGTTATTACAAGATGGCAAACCCGTTGCATACTTTTCTGCAAAATTGAGTGGTCCTAGTCTAAATTATTCTACTTATGATAAATAATTATATGCTCTTGTTCGGACTTTAGAAACATGGCAACATTATTTATGGCCTAAAGAATTTGTTATACACTCTGATCATGAATCTTTGAAACATATTAAAAGTCAAGCTAAACTGAATCGTAGACATCCTAATGGGTTGAATTCATTGAGACTTTCCCTTATGTCATTAAACACAAGAAGGGTAAAGAAAATGTTATTGCTGATGCATTGTCTCGTCGCTATACTATGCTTTCACAACTTGACTTGAAAATATTTGGTTTGGAGACCATCAAAGATCAATATGTGCATGATGCTAATTTTAAAGATGTATTGCAGAATTGTAACGAAGGTAGAACATGGAACAAGTTCGTCGTTAATGATGGCTTTGTGTTCCGTGCTAACAAGCTATGCATTCCAGCTAGCTTCGTTCGTATTTTGTTGTTGCAAGAGGCGCATGGAGGAGGATTAATGGGACACTTTGGCGCGAAGAAGACGGAGGACGTACTTGCTACACATTTATTTTGGCCAAAGATGAGACGGGATGTTGAGCGCTTTGTTCCTCGCTGCACTACATGTCAAAAAGCTAAGTCACGACTCAATCCTCATGGTTTATATATGCCTTTGCCTGTACCTAGTGTTCCTTGGGAGGATATATCTAAGGACTTTGTTTTAGGTTTACCTTCAACAAAGAAGGGGAGTGATGACCCACAAGTGTAGGGGATCTATCGTAGTCCTTTCGATAAGTAAGAGTGTCGAACCCAACGAGGAGCAGAAGGAAATGATAAGCGGTTTTCAGTAAAGTTTTCTCTGCAAGCACTGAAATTGTAGTTGATAGATAGTTTTGTGATAGGATAAATACTAACGAGTAAAAAGTAAATAAAGTAAATAAAGTGAAGCAAGGTGGCCCAATCCTTTATGTACCAAAGGATAAGCCTGGACAATTTCCAATAATGAGTAAGGAGCTCCCGAGGACACATGGGAATTATCGTCAAGCTAGTTTTCATCACGTTCATATGATTCGCGTTCGGTACTTTGATAATTTGATATGTGGGTAGACCGGTGCTTGGGTACTGCCCTTACTTGGACAAGCATCCCACTTATGATTAACCCCTATTGCAAGCATCCGCAACTACAAAAGAAGTATTAAGGTAAACCTAACCACAACATTAAACATATGGATCCAAATCAGCCCTAACGAAGCAACGCATAAAGTAGGGTTTAAGCTTCTGTGACTCTAGCAACCCATCATCTACTTACTACTTCCCAATGCCTTCCTCTAGGCCCAGATAATGGTGAAGTGTCATGTAGTCGACGTTCACATAACACCACTAGAGGAAAAGACAACATACATCTCATCAAAATATCGAACGAATACCAAATTCACATGACTACTAATAGCAAGACTTCACCCATGTCCTCAGGAACAAACGTAACTACTCACAAAGAATATTCATGTTCATAATCAGAGGAGTAATAATATGCATAAAGAATCTGAACATATGATCCTCCACCAAGTAAACCAATTAGCATCAACTACAAGGAGTAATCAACACTACTAGCAACCCACAGGTACCAATTTGTGGTTTTGATACAAGATTGGATACAAGAGAAGAACAAGGGTTTTGAGAGGAGATGGTGCTGGTGAAGATGTTGATGGAGATTGCCCCCCTCCCGATGAGAGGATCGTTGGTGATGACATTGGTGATGATTTCCCCCTCCCGGAGGGAAGTGTCCCTGGCAGAACAGCTCCGCCAGAGCCCTAGATTGGTTCCGCCAAGGTTCCGCCTCGTGGCGGTGGAGTTTCGTCTCGTAAGCTTGCCCATGATTTTTTCCAGGGTAACAGCCCTCATATAGCAGAAGATGGACACCAGGGAGCCACCAGGGGGCCCAGGGGATAGGGGGCGCGCCTAGTAGGGGGGGCGCCCCCCTCCTGGACAGGGTGTGGGCCCCCTGATGTATTTCTTCCGCTCAATAATTCTTATTAATTCCAAAAATAGGTTTCGTGGAGTTTCAGGATTTTTGGAGCAGTGCAGAACAGGTTTCCAATGTTTGCTCCTTTTCCAGCCAGAATTCCAGCTGTCGGCATTCCCCCTCTTCATGGTAAACCTTGTAAAATAAGAGACAATAGCCATAAGTACTGAGATATAATGTGTAATAACAGCCCATAATGCAATAAATATTGATATAAAAGCATGATGCAAAATGGACGTATCAACACCCCCAAGCTTAGACCTCTCTTTTCCTCAAGCGGAAGGTGATATCGAAAAATATGTCCACATGTTTAGAGATAGAGGTGTCGATAAAAATAAAATACGGACATGAGGGCATCATGATCATTCTTATAACAACAACATATATAGATTTTATCATATGATTTCTTATTCTCAAGTAACAATCAATTCACAATGTCAAGTATGGTTCAAAACTTCATTGAGAACTAACAAACTATAATCTCAGTCATTGAAGCAATTGCAATTTATCATAACATCAGAAAGAGTCAACAATAGAGCTTTTCAGCAAGTCCACATACTCAACTATCATGTAGTCTTCTATAATTGCTAACACTCACGCAATACTTGTGGTTATGGAGTTTCAGCCGGACACTGAGAAAGATAGGGGCTTATTGCGTTGCCTCCCAACGTATTCACCTTTAGGTGTTGTCAACAATAATAGCCCATGCTAACTTACATCCAATTGGATATATATATATATATCATGATCTTTCAAACACAAGGAGCTTGCCAAAGGATAAAATGAAAAAGGGAAAGGTGAGGATCACCTTGACTCAAGCAGAAAGTAAAAACATAAAATAAAAGATAGGCCCTTCGCAGAGGGAAGCAAAGGTTGTCATGTGCATTTAGGGTTGGATGCACAACATCTTAATGCAAAAGAATGTCACTTTATATTTCCCCTTGTATGTGGACCTTTATTATGCAGTCTGTCGCTTTTATTACTTCCACAACAAGATCGTACAAAGCTTATTTTCTCTGCACTAATAAGTCATACATATTTAGATAGCTATTGCCTGCAACATGACAACTTACTTGAAGGATCTTACTCAATCCATAGGTAGGTATGGTGGACTCTCATGGCAAAACTGGTTTAAGGATATTTGGAAGCACAAGTAGTATCTCTACTTAGTGCAAGGAATTTGGCTAGCATGAGGGGGAAAGGCAAGCTCAACATCTTTGGAAGGTCAATGACAATATACTTTAACTGAGATCTGAGAAAACATAAACCATTACGTTGTCTTCCTTGTCCAATGTCAACTCTTTTAGCATGTCATTCTTAATGAGTGCTCCCAATCATAAAAGGTGTGCAAGATAATATATTTATATTTGAACCTCTCTTTCCTTGTCACTTCCTATTAATTGCAACGATGACCAAAACTATGTTTATCTACTCTCAACAATTTTTATGCCTCATACTTTCTATGTGTGAAGTCATCACTAACCATAAGATCAATATCTCTTTTATTCTTTCTACTTTGTCAAGATCATAGCAACATAGCAAAGCCCTTGACTCAACACTAATCTTTATTATAGATAGCTCACGGACTCGATTACATAAAGAGGTCACAAAGCAAAACTCAAGACTACTTGATATCAAAACTTCAATCTACTAGATCAAGATACTACTAAAAGGATCGAGCTAATAAAACGGTAAAGATAGGAGTGTGATGGTGACACGATACCGGGGCACCTCCCCCAAGCTTGGCAATTGCCAAGGGGAGTGCCCATACCCATGTGATTATGTCCTCGGAGGTGGTGAAGTAGGAGTTGTTGATGATGTAGGCTGGTCGTCCATCTTCCAAGGCATAGGCTCTCCATCATAGAAGGATGATCGAGTCTCCGGGATCCTTAAATCTGCAGCCAAAATTGTCCTCTTGAATCTATATTCATACTCACAGTTCTGGTTTTGCAGGTCATAGATCTGGGCTTGGAGGTGCTCGATTTTCTCTTGAAGCTTGAAGATGGTCTCCCCAATGACTTTGGCATCCAGCTTGTGGTTGTTGGTGAACTCAGTGATCATCATATGGTTGGCATTGAGTCCACACTCCACCATCCCTTCGCACTTGTAAACTTGCTGCTCCACGGCTTCGAGCTTTGTCTCCACACTTCCGGTATGCCTTGGTCCCTCCAAATCGCGGATGTGCAACACCCCCTCACGCATCTCAATGGTTTGAGGGTGTTGCGGCACCTCTGCGAGATAGGGGTTGATAATCCTCTTGAAAAACTTGTCCTTGGAACCGCTTGGAGACGACATGATGCTCTAGATCTGAAACAGAAACAACTCGAAACAAAAACAGGGGATATTTGCGTGATATGGTGGTCAAAACCTCCGGGAGTATATATAATGAATTTTTACCGGCCAAAATACGTAACATGCAAGAAAACGGAGTCCAGGAGGCATGAGGTGTCCACGAGGCAGGGGGCGCACCCTCCATTCTCGTGGGGGCCTCGTGTCCCTTTCGGATACTTCTTTCTTCCTAAAATTCTTAAATATTCCAAAATTGATAAAAATTGCCATTGGAGTTGTTTTGGAGTCGGTTTACTTACCGTGCCACATACCTATTCCTTTTCGGAGTCTGGAACATTCTGGAAAGTTTCCCTTATGTATTCCTCCGGGGTTAAGGTTTCAATAATATTAGTTTCAACATTGATAGGATTACCTGAAATATAATGTTTAATTCTTTGACTGTTTACCACCCTTGGACTTGTGCCTTCGAAGTTGTTGATTTTTATGGCACTAGAACGATAGACCTCCTCGATAACGTAAGGACCTTCCCATTTAAAGAGAAGTTTTCCTGCAAAAAATCTTAAACGAGAGTTGAATAATAACACATAATCTCCTACGTTAAACTCACGCTTTTGTATCCTTTTGTCATGCCAGCGTTTGGCTTTTTCTTTGAATAGCTTGGCATTCTCATAGGCTTGGGTTCTCCATTTATCAAGTGAGCTAATATCAAACAACCTCTTCTCACCGGCAAGTTTGAAGTCATAGTTGAGCTCTTTAATAGCCCAATATGCTTTATGTTCAAGTTCAAGAGGTAAATGACATGCTTTTCCATAAACCATCTTATATGGAGACATACCCATAGGATTTTGTATGCAGTTCTATAGGCCCATAATGCATCATCAAGTTTTTTGGACCAATTCTTTCTAGATCTATTCACAGTCTTTTGCAAAATTAATTTGAGCTCTCTATTGCTCAACTCTACTTGACCACTAGACTGCGGATGATAAGGAGATGCGATTCTATGATTGACATCATATTTAGCAAGCATCTTACGGAAAGCACCATGAATAAAATGTGAACCACCATCAGTCATAAGATATCTAGGGACTCCAAACCTCGGAAAAATAACTTGTTTAAGCATTTTAATAGAAGTGTTATGATCAGCACTACTAGTTGGAATAGCTTCTACCCACTTAGTAACGTAATCAACAGCAACTAAAATATGTGTGTAACCATTAGAGGCAGGAAAAGGTCCCATATAATCAAAGCCCCAAACATCAAACGGTTCAATAACAAGAGAATAATTCATAGGCATTTCTTGATGTCTACAAATGTTACCAATTCTTTGACATTCATCACAAGATAAGACAAACTTACGAGCATCTTTGAAAAGAGTAGGACAATAAAAACCAGATTGCAGTACCTTGTGTGCAGTTCTATCTCCAGCGTGGTGTCCTCCATAGGATTCAGAGTGACACTTGCATAGGATCTGTTCCTGTTCATGCTCAGGCACACAATGTCTAATAACACCATCTACTCCTTCTTTATAAAGGTGTGGGTCATCCCAAAAGTAATGTCTTAAATCATAAAAGAACTTTTTCTTTTGCTAGTATGTGAAAATAGGCGGTATAAATTTAGCAAACATGTAATTAGCATAATCAGCATACCAAGGAGCAGTACGAGAAGCATTAATGACTGCTAATTGTTCATCAGGAAAGCTATCATCAATAGGCAGTGGGTCATCAAGAACATTCTCTAACCTAGACAAGTTGTCTGCAATGGGGTTCTCAGCTCCCTTTCTATCAATAATATGCAAATCAAATTCTTGAGCAGGAGAACCCATCTAATGAGCCTAGGCTTAGCATCTTTCTTTTCCATAAGATATTTAATAGCAGCATGATCAGCGTGAATAGTAACTTTGGAATCAACAATATAAGGTCTAAACTTATCACAGGCAAACACAACTGCTAAGAATTCTTTTTTAGTAGTAGCATAATTTCTCTGGGCAGTATCAAGAGTCTTACTAGCATACTGGATAACATTCAATTTCTTATCAACTCTTTGCCCTAGAACAATACCTACAGCATAATCACTAGCATCACACATAATTTCAAAAGGTAAATTCCAATCAGGTGGCTGAACAATAGTTGCAGTGATCAAAGCTTTCTTAAGCATTTCAAATGCTTCTACACAATCATCATCAAAGACAAAAGGAATATCTTTTTGCAATAAATTAGTTAGAGGCCTAGAGATTTTGGATAAGTCCTTAATGAACCTCCTATAAAAACCGGCATGACCAAGGAAACTTCTTATACCTTTTATGTCCTTGCGACATGGCATCTTTTCAATGGCATCAACCTTGGCTTTGTCAACTTCAATACCTCTCTCGGAAATCTTATGTCCCAAGACAATGCCTTCATTAACCATAAAGTGACACTTTTCCCAATTCAGGACGAGACTAGTGTCTTCGCATCTCTGCAAAACTCGATCAAGGTTGCTCAAACAATCATCAAAAGAGGATCCATAAACGGAGAAGTCATCCATGAATACCTCACAAATCTTTTCACAAAAATCAGAGAATATAGCCATCATGCATCTTTGAAAGGTAGCAGGTGCATTACATAAACCAAAAGGCATATGTCTATAAGCAAAAGTACCTAAAGGGCAAGTAAAAGTAGTTTTTGATTGATCCCCCGCTGACAAAGGTATTTGAGAGAAGCCAGAATAACCATCTAGAAAGCAGAAATGGGTGTGTTTGGATAGTCTTTCTAGCATTTGATCAATAAAAGGTAAAGGGTAATGATCTTTGTTAGTAGCTTTATTTAATTTACGGAAATCAATCACCATCCAATAACCTGTAATAATTCTTTGTGGGATCAATTCATATTTATCATTAGGAACAGCAGTAATACCTCCCTTTTTAGGAACACAATGGACAGGGCTTACCCAATCACTATTAGCAACGGGATAAATTATACCTGCCTCAAGGAGCTTTAGTATCTCATTTCTTACCACTTCTTTCATCTTGGGATTCAATCGTCGTTGAGGATCTCTAACTGGTTTGGCATCGTCCTCCAATTTAATTTTGTGTTGACATAATGTGGGACTAATGCCCTTAAGATCATCCAGAGTATATCCAATAGCAGATCGGTGCTTCTTCAAAGTTTCCAATAATCTTTCTTCTTCTTTCTCTGAAAGGTTAGCACTAATAATAACAGGATATATTTTCTTTTCATCAAGATAAGCATACTTAAGATTACCAGGTAATGGTTTGAGTTCAAACACGGGATCACCCTTGGGTGGAGGGGGATCCCCAAGAATTTCAACGGGAAGGTTATGTTTCAGCACAGGTTCCTGTTTAAGGAACACTTCATCTATTTCCCTTCTTTCCTTCATAAACATATCATTTTCATGGTCTAGCAAATATTGTTCTAACGGATCAGTAGGAGGCACGGCAATAGAAGCAAGACCAATAATCTCATCCTTACTAGGTGGTTCCCTATCACGAGGATGTCTACTAAACTTAGCAAAATTAAACTCATGAGACATACCATCTAAGCCAATGGTGACAGTATCTTTTTCACAATCAATCCTAGCACTAGCTGTATTCAAGAAGGGTCTACCAAAAATAATGGGACAAAAATCATCTTGTGGGGAGCCAAGAACAAGAAAATCAACAGGGTATTTAACCTTCCCACACAAGACTTCAACATCTCCAACAATCCCAACGGGTTTAATGGTATCCCTATTAGCAAGCTTAATAGTAACATCAATGTCTTCTAATTCAACGGGTGCAATGTCGTGCATAATTTCTTGATATAAGGTATAAGGTATTGCACTAGCACTAGCACCCATATCACATAAACCATGATAACAATGATCTCCTATTTTAACAGAAATAACAGGCATGCCTACGACAGGTCTATGTATCTTAGTATCTGGTCTAGCAATATTAGCAGTTTCATCACAGAAATAAATAACATACCCATCTAAATCATCATCCAAGAGATCTTTAACCATAGCAATACTAGGTTCAACATTGATTTGCTCAAGAGGTGTATAAGTAGTAGGAACAATAGGATCACTATAGGTGATAGTCTTTTCTTCAACTGTAATAGGTGCAACTACTTTCACTTCAACAGGAGGATTATATTTAGACCACTTATCTTTAGGGAGATCAACGTGAGTAGCAAAAGATTCATAGAAAGAAGCTACTATCTCAGAGTCAAGTCCATACTTAGCGCTAAATCCACGAAAAGCATCGGTATCCATAAAAGATTTAACACAATCGAACTTAGGTGTCATACCTGACTCCTTACCATCGTCGGAACCCCAATCTTCGGAGTTGCGTTTAATTCTTTCCAATAAGTCCCATTTGAAATCAATAGTCTTCAGCATATAAGAACCAACGCAGGAAGTATCGAGCAGGTTGCGATCATTAAGAGAAAGCCGAGCATAAAAGTTTTAAATAATCATTTCCCGGGAGAGCTCATGATTGGGGTATGAATATAACATTGACTTAAGCCTCCCCCAAGCTTGAGCGATGCTTTCTCCTTCGCGAGGCCAGAAATTATATATGTAATTACGATCACAATGAACAAGATGCATAGGATAGAACTTCTGGTGAAATTCCAACTTCAATCGTTTATAATTCCAAGATCTCGTATCATCACATAGCCTATACCATGTCAATGCATATCCCTTCAAAGATAAAGGGAAGACCTTCCTTTTGACAACATCATCGGGAATACCTGCAAGCTTAAATAATCCACAAACTTCATCCCCAAAGATAAGTGTAAATCGGGATGTAATATTCCATCTCCTGCAAATGGATTAGCCAGCAGTTTCTCTATCATACCCGAAGGAATCTCAAAGTAAATATTTTCAAAAAGTTCAGTAGGTTGAGGAGCAACTCTTTGCTCTTCTGGTCGGGGTGAAGACACCCCGAACAAGCCCCTCAAAGGATTAGTTTACATAGCAACAAGTAACAGAAAACTTCAGCACACTATATAAATGTTTCCTTCCCAAGTTCCACTCACCAAAAGCGCTACACTCCCCGGCAACGGTGCCACAAAAGAGTCTTGATGACCCACAAGTGTAGGTGATCTATCGTAGTCCTTTCGATAAGTAAGAGTGTCGAACCCAACAAGGAGCAGAAGGAAATGATAAGCGGTTTTCAGTAAGGTTTTCTCTGCAAGCACTGAAATTGTAGGTGATAGATAGTTTTGTGATCGGATAAATAGTAACGAGTAACAAGTAAAAAAAGTAAATAAAGTGCATCAAGGTGGCCCAATCCTTTATGTATCAAAGGATAAGCCTGGACAATTTCTAATAATGAGAAAGGAGCTCCCGAGGACACATGGGAATTATCGTCAAGCTAGTTTTCATCACGTTCATATGATTCGCGTTCGGTACTTTGATAATTTTATATGTGGGTGCATCGGTGCTTGGGTACTGCCCTTACTTGGACAAGCATCCCACTTATGATTAACCCCTATTGCAAGCATCCGCAACTAAAAAATAAGTATTAAGGTAAACCTAACCACAACATTAAACATATGGATCCAAATCAGCCCCTAACGAAGCAACGCATAAACTAGGGTTTAAGCTTCTGTCACTCTAGCAACCCATCATCTACTTATTACTTCCCAATGCCTTCCTCTAGGCCCAAATAATGGTGAAGTGTCATGTAGTTGACGTTCACATAACACCACTAGAGGAAAAGACAACATACATCTCATCAAAATATCGAACGAATACCAATTCACATGACTATTAATAGCAAGACTTCACCCATGTCCTCAAGAACAAACGTAACTACTCACAAAGCATATTCATGTTCATAATCAGAGGAGTAATAATATGCATAAAGGATCTGAACATATGATCTTCCACCAAGTAAACCAATTAGCATCAACTACAAGGAGTAATCAACACTACTAGCAACCCATAGGTACCAATTTGTGGTTCTGATACAAGATTGGATACAAGAGATGAACTAGGGTTTTGAGAGGAGATGGTGCTGGTGAAGATGTTGATGGAAATTGACCCCCTCCCTATGAGAGGATCGTTGGTGATGACGTTAGTGATGATTTCCCCCTCCCGGAGGGAAGTGTCCCCGGCAGAATAGCTCCGCCAGAGCCCTAGATTGGTTCCGCCAAGGTTCCGCCTCGTGGGGGTGGAGTTTCGTCCCGTAAGCTTGCCCATGATTTTTCCAGGGTAAAAGCCCTCATATCGCAGAAGATGGACACCGGGGGGGCACCATGGGGCCCAGGAGACAGGCGGGCACGCCCCCCACCCTCCTAGACAGGGTGTGGGCCCCCTGATGTATTTCTTCCGCTCAATAATTCTTATTGATTCCAAAAATAGGTTTTGTGGAGTTTCAGGATTTTTGGAGTAGTGCAGAATAGGTTTCCAATGTTTGCTCCTTTTCCAGCCAGAATTCCAGCTGCCAGCATTCCCCCTCTTCATGGTAAACCTTGTAAAATAAGAGAGAATAGCCATAAGTATTGAGATATAATGTGTAATAACATCCCATAATGCAATAAATATTGATATAAAAGCATGATGCAAAATGGACGTATGAGGGAGGGATAGCATATTTGTTGTCGTGGATAGATTCTCGAAAATGGCACACTTTATACCATGTCATAAAAGCGATGATGTTGTTAATTTTGCTGATTTGTTCTGCCGTGAAATTATTCGCTTGCATGGTGTGCCAAATACTATTATTTCAGATCGTGATACTAAATTTCTTTGCCACTTTTGGAGATGTTTATGGGCTAAGTTGGGGACTAAACTGCTTTTTAGTACTACTAGTCACCCCCAAACTGATGGACAAACTGAAGTAGTCAACAGAACATTGTCTACTATGCTTAGAGCTGTTTTGAAGAATAATAAGAAAATGTGGGAAGAATGCTTGCCTCATATTGAATTTGCTTATAATCGTTAATTGCATTCTACTACTAAGATGTGCCCTTTCAAAATTGTGTATGGTTTCCTACCTCGTGCACCTATTGATTTGTTGCCTCTTCCATCTTCGGAGAAGGTTAATTTTGATGCTAAACAACATGCTGAATTGATCTTTAAAATGCATGAGTTAACTAAGGAAAACATTGAGCGTATGAATGCTAAATATAAAGTTGCCGGAGATAACGGTAGAAAACATGTTGTGTTTGCACCTGGAGATCTTGTTTGGTTACATTTGCGTAAGGATAGATTTCCTGATTTTCCTGATTTGCGCAAATCAAAGCTAATGCCTCATGCTGATGGTCCTTTTAAGGTGTTGGAGAAAATAGATGATAATGCATATGAACTTGAGCTGCCTGCAGATTTTGGGGTTAGTCCCACTTTTAACATTGCAGATTTGAAGCCTTATTTGGGTGACGAAGATGAGCTTCCGTCAAGGACGACTTCATTTCAAGAAGGCGAGGATGATGAGGACATCAATACCATTGTTACACCCACAGCCCCTACTGCTACATATACTGGACCAATTACTAAAGCTCGCGCACGCCAATTAAATTATCAGGTACTTCCGTTTCTTGATAATGATTCTAATGTTCATGAGAATATGATGCTGCCTAAATTCGATACATTTGTTTTGCTTACAAATGAAGGGCCTAGCTTGGAGAAGGATGAACATTGGGGCAAGAACAAGAATGGAGATCATAGCATGCGCAAGGGGAACAAGAACAGAGTTACAAGTGATGATTTCAGGACTTTGAAGCCACCATAATGGGTGCATGAAGCCTTGGACGAAATATACAAGATGCCACTTCATAAATTTCGTCCCGAGGCTATTCTAGATGTTGCTTCACCTTATTATTGGGCCAGGCCCATGTAAAGGCCCATGTAATTTCGAAATACATAAGTATAGGCTATTTTTAGAGTCCGTATGTGTGGGGAAACAAGAGATAGGGTTGATTTCGGACCCCTCCACCTAGGGCCAGGAAATCCCCCCCCCTCTTCCTCCATATATACAGCCCTTAGGGCACCGTTTAGACTTTGGGTTTTGTTTAGATTAAAGTTCGCCATAGTTGCAACTTCACGTACTTTGTTTGTGTTCAATGACCAGACAAAGGCGTCACAGAACCCCACCTTGATCAATAAAGCTTTCCTCTTATATTTGCCATATCCAGATTGCAATCTTAGTATCTTGCTTGTTCTTGGTTTGACTACAGGAAATAGACCTTCGTGGTCTGGTTGATCGTGCTCCGGCGTGGTCAATAACCTCTCGGAGTTGGTTTAGCGATTGCTAAGGCGCGACATCCTCGCACGTTCGTAGTCGGATCGTCAAAGTCGACTTCCTCCAAAACGATAGCCACCACCTCATAGAAAGACGGGACACCTTTGCCTCTATCAGCCGGCCTATGCCAAGTTCATGGCACAACTGTGTTATGTTTATCTACAGCTCAAGATGTCGGGTTACAAAGGGACCATCACAGTACATGGGAGTCAGAAGATAGCCTTGGAATGTGAAGAAGGTGATGCTGCTTATGCTGAGTCTGTTTGTGCAACAAAGGAATTGAAGTTTTACAAGGATAATGTTGACTCGGCGGATATGACATCTTTGAAAAAGCCAACTACACAGCATGATCCGATTTTGAAGTTTAAATCGGCGGATGATACTAAGCTCGTTGACTTTGTTCCTGGCAATTCATCCAAGCAGTTCAGTATCAGTGCTAATCTAGATCCTAAATAGGAAAGCGCACTCATCGAGTTCATCCATGAGAACCGGGACATCTTTGCATGAAAACCTTCTGACATGCCGGGTGTACCGAGGGAACTCGCTGAGCACACTCTCAATATTGATCCAAAATTTAAGCCGGTCACGCAATTCCTTCGTTGCTTCAACGAGGAGAGGCGGAAGGCCATTGGTGAAGAGGTGGCCCTGCTCTTGGCAGCTGGGTTCATTGTTGAAGTCTTTCATCCGGAGTGGTTGGCTAATCCAGTACTGGTGCTTAAGAAAAATGGCACTTGGCACATGTGTGTGGACTACACGGACCTAAACAACGCTTGTCCGGCTGATCCTTTTGCTCTCCATCATATTGATCAAATCATTGATGCTACGGCGGGTTGTGAGCATTTGAGTTTTTTGGATGCTTATTCTGGTTATCATCAGATCAAGATGGCAGTTAAGGACCAGGAGAAGACAACTTTCATCACTCATTTGGAGCCTTCTGCTATGTATCTATGCCTTTCGAGCTCAAGAGTGCCCAGGCAACTTATAGTGATGCGTGTAGAATTGTCTTCACAGTCAGATTGGGCGCAATGTTCATGCTTATGTGGACGACGTTGTTGTGAAATCCAGAGAGAAGGAAACTTTGATATATGATTTGAAAGAAACCTTCGATAATCTCTGGGTCTACAAGATGATGCTTAACCCGGCCAAGTGCATTTTTGGTGTGCCAGCAGGCAAGCTCTTGGGTTTTCTGGTTTCTAACAAAGGCATTGAGGCCAACCCAGAGAAGATCAAGGCCATCACCTCCCTGGCAAAGCCGGCGTGTATCAATGATGTTCAGCGTCTGGCGGGTCGTATTACTGCCTTAAGCCGGTTCATAAGCCAGTTGGGTGAGAAGGCCATACTGCTGTATCAGATGATGAAGAAAACAAATAACTTTGTCTGGAGTGATGCCGCTAACGACGCGTTTGAAGACTTGAAGAGGTAGCTAGCTAAGCTGCTAGTCCTTGCTACTCCCATTGATAAGGAGCCATTATTGTTATATGTTGCCACTAACACCCATGCCGTCAGTGTTGCCATTGTGGTGGAATGGAAGGAGGCTGGCAAGGAACATCTGGTTTAACGACTAGTTTACTACATCAATGAGGTGCTTATTGAGTCCAGCACAGGTATCCACATTGGCAGAAGCTCGTTTATGGGGTGTTCATGGCCAGCCGAAAACTTAAACAATATTTTCTGGGGCATCCCATCACCGTCGTTAGTTCTGCTCCCTTAGGGGATATTATTCAAAACAGAGAAGCCACAGGGCGGGTAGCCAAGTGGGCTATTGAGCTTGGGCCTCATGGTTTGAAGTATATGCCTTGCACTGCCATCAAGTCTCAAGCACTGGTAGATTTCATCAACGGCTGGATAGAGCTGCAGATGCCGGAAGAGAAGCTGGATAACACATATTGGACTATTCACTTTGATGGGTCCAATCAATTGGAGGGCTCGGGGGCTGGAGTTGTTTTCGCTTCCCCTCGAGGTGACAAGTTTTGTTATGTTTTAAGGTTGATGTTTCCTTGTACTGACAATGCAACTGAGTATGAAGCCTTGCTCCATGGTCTTCGGATGGCTAAGGAGATGAACTTAAGCTGGGTGAGATGTTTCGGTGACTCGGACTTGGTGGCTAAACAAGTCTCAGGCACATGGATTCTAAGGATCCACTCATGGCGGCTTATTGCCGCGAAGTTGATGCTATTGTTGGGCACTTCATGGGTTATCAAGTGGAACACATTGATCGTAGGAAAAATGGGGCGGCTGATGCCTTAAGCCGGTTGGGGTCTCAACATAAGCCGGTGCCACCTAACACCTTTTTGGATATTCTGCATAACCCTTCTGTCAAATTGCCTACAGAGGAAGATCTGGTTGTTCCAAACCCAGAGTCACAATTGGTGGCAGCTCTTCACGTTATCCCAGATTGGACAGTACCATATTTGGCTTACATGACCCGGGGCGAGTTACTTGAGGATGAAACCTTGGCCAGGAAGATAACCCGGCGGACTAAGTCAATGACAATTGCCAATGGCGAGTTACACCATCGCGGTGTTACTGGGGCATTTCAGCGTTGCGTCTCTCCTGAGGAAGGCCGTGAGATTCTTTGTGAGATTCATGAAGGAGATTGTGGTCATCATGCCGGTTCAAAGTCTCTTGTGGCCAAAGCTTTTCGTCACGCATTTTATTGGCTGACGGCTCATGCTGATGCAGAGGATTTGGTCAGTAAATGTGATGGTTGTTAGAAATTTTCATGGCGAGCTCATGTGCCGGCTCAAGATTTGAGGATGATTCCAATTACTTGGTCATTTGCAGTCTGGGGGCTTGATATGGTTGGGCCTTTGAAAAGGTCCAAAGATTAAAAAGACCCACTTCTTGGTAGCAGTTGACAAATTCACAAAGTGGGTTGAAGTAGAGCCGGTCAGTTAGTGTGACGCGGCAACAACGGTTCAATTCATTAAAAAGGTGATTTTTTGCTTTGGCTTTCCCCACAGCATCATAAATGATAATGGCAATAATCTGTCCAAGGGTACTATGAAAGAGTTTTGTCAACGTGAGCATATTCGACTTGATGTTTCGTCAATAGCTCACCCTTAATCCAATGGTCAAGCTGAAAGAGCCAATCAAGAAATTCTGAGAGGCATCAAGCCCTGGCTTATGGTTTCGTTGTACAGGATGCCGAGTTGTTGGGTGGAACGGTTACCTTCTGTGATATGGAGTATCAATACTACTCCCAATAGATCTACGGGTTACACTCCTTTCTTCATGGTTTACGGAGCAGAGGCGGTTCTCCCTAGTGACATCCATCATGACTCACCCCACGTGGCGGCTTACGTTGAAGCTGATAATGAACAAGCACGTCAGCATGCACTTGACCTGTTAAATGAGGAGTGAGGGAGTCCTGGATTAGGGGGTGTCCGGATAGCCGGACTACCATCATCGGCCGAACTATCCTCGGCCGGACTATCATCATTGACCGGACTCTAAGATTATGAAGATACAAGATTGAAGACTTCATCCCATGTCCGGATGGGACTTTCCTTGGCGTGGAAGGCAAGCTTGGCGATACGGATATGTAGATCTCCTACCATTGTAACCGACTCTATGTAACCCTAGCCCTCTCCGGTGTCTATATAAACCAGATGGCTTTAGTCCATAGGACAACGACAACAATAACCCTTACAATCATACCATAGGCTAGCTTCTAGGGTTTAGCCTCCTTGATCTCATGGTAGATCCACTCTTGTAACATCCACAATATCAATATCAATCAAGCAGGACGTAGGGTTTAACCTCCATCAAGAGGGCCCGAACCTGGGTAAAACATCGTGTCCCTTGTCTCCTGTTACCATCCGCCTAGACGCACAGTTCGGGACCCCCTACCCGAGATCCGCCGGTTTTGACACCGACATTGGTGCTTTCATTGAGAGTTCCTCTGTGTCGTCACCGATAGGCTTGATGGCCTCTTCAATCAACAATGACGCAGTCCTGGGTGAGACTTTTCTCCCTAGACAGATCTTCGTATTCGGCGGCTTCGCACTGCGGGCCAACTCACTTGGCCATCTGGAGCAGATCGAAAGCTACGCCCCTGGCCGTCAGGTCAGGTTTGGAAGCCTAAACTTCACGGCCGATATCCGCGGGGACTTGATCTTCGATGGATCAGAGCCATAGTCGAGCGTGCCGCACTGTCACGATGGGCACGACCTAACTCTGCCGCCGGACAGCACCTTGGAGGCCGCACACGAATCCGCTCCGACCTATAGTCCGGAGCCGATCGCACTGATCGAGGACGGGTGGCTGGACACCGCCTCGGGAGCTGCAACTTCTACGGCGATGGAGCCGAACACTGACCTTGTCCCCTACAAAGCTCATGACTCTGAGGTACCGGACTCCCTGCCGGACTCTGAACCTCCTGCGCCCCTGCCAGTCGAATCCGATTGGGCACCGATCATGGGATTCACCGCTGTGGACATCTTTCAGCACTCACCCTTCGGCGACGTCTTAAATTCGTTGAAGCATCTCTCGCTATCCGGAGAGCCCTGGCCAGACTACGGCCAGGATGGTTGGGATGTGGACGACGAAGAAATTCAAAACCCACCCACCACCCACTTCGTAGCCACTGTCGACGATCTAACCGACGTGCTAAACTACGACTCCGAAGACATCGACGGTATGGACGACGATGCCGGAGACGATCAAGAACCAGCGCCTACAGGGCACTGGAAGGCCACCTCGACACATGACATATATATGGTGGACACCCCAAAAGGAAGCGATAACGAGGAACAACGGGACGCGGCAAAGGATAATCCCGCCGATGAACAACCAAAACGGCGACGTAGACGCCGCCCTCAGTCCCGCCTCGATCAAAGCAGCATTCCTAACGATCCAGCAATAGAGCAGGGCAAACCAGTGGACGACAAACATGCAACCAAGCAACCGTCCAAACAGGACGAACCGGATAATCAGCCCCTTCCCGGAGCAACCAACAGTCCGGACAACCTCACACCGGACACACCACCGGAGCATAAGAACCTTCACAAAAGGCTCGTCGCCACTGCAAGAAGTTTGAAAAAGGAAAAATGAAAGCTCAAAACAGCGGAAGACATACTCAGAATGAAGTGGAGCAAAGTACTCAAGACCGCAGACAAGTATGGCAAGGGCCATCAAACAAAGAGCTACCCGAAGCGCAAGCTGCTGCCAGAGTTTGACGAGGAAGCCATAGAGCCCTCACAATCAAAAAATAAAGAGGCCGCCTGGCCGGATAGACGGCCAGATGACAGGCCAAAAGCGACAAACGGCGTCGCACACAAGCCGACTTATGATCCTGGGAAAACAGACGGCCCAACTAGGTCCATCTACGGGCCAAAAAAGAGGGCCCCAGGAAGTAACACAACATGACAAGTGTTCGAAGACAGCGGCACACCCAAATACAGGGGCGCCGCACACCCACTATGTTTCACCGATAAGGTGCTGGATCATGAATTTCCAGCAGGGTTCAAACCCATAAACATAGAGGCATACGACGGAACAACAGACCCCGGAGTGTGGATAGAAAATTACATACTACACATACACATGGCTAGAGGAGATGATCTCCACGCCATAAAATATCTACCCCTCAAGCTCAAAGGGCCAGCTCGGCATTGGCTCAAGAGCCTCCCAGAAAACACTGTTGGAAGTTGGGAAGAGCTTGAGGACGCGTTTAGAGCAAATTTTCAAGGGACTTATGTCCGCCCTCCGGATGCAGACGATCTAAGTCATATAACTCAACAGCCCGGAGAGTCAGCGTGCAAATTCTGGAACAGGTTCCTTACCAAAAAGAATCAAATAGTCGACTATCCGGACGCGGAAGCCTTAGCAGCTTTTAAACACAACGTCCGAGACGAATGGCTCGCCAGACACCTCGGCCAAGAGAAGCCAAGAACTATGGCCGCGCTAACAAGCCTCATGACGCGCTTCTGCGCAGGAGAAGACAGCTGGCTAGCAAGATGCAGCACCAGCGACCCGAGTACATCCGAGATCAGAGATGGAAACGGAAAATCACGGCGCAGGAAAGATCAGCGCCGGAATAAAGAAAAAAGCCCAAAGAGCACGGCGGTCAACACCGGATTCAAAAGCTCGCGGCCAAACAATAAAACACTGCCTCTTAAGGACAACAGTGACGAGCTATCCAACTTAAACAAAATTTTGGATCGGATATGTCAAATCCACAGTACCTCCGGAAGACCTGCAAACCACACCAACCGAAATTGTTGGGTTTTTAAAGAGTCCGGCAGACTCAACACCGAACACAAGGGGCTCAATGCGCCAAGCGAGGACGATGATGAACCCCACCAGCAGAGCACCGAAAGTCAGAAGACTTTCCCACAAGAAGTCAAGACAGTAAACTCGCTTCATGTGATAGTACGGAAATACCATACGGCACCCGCTAAGACAAGCGTCGCACGGTCCACCCTAGCGGAACGCCGAGATTGGATGTCAAAACCAATCACTTTCGACCACCTGGATTATTCCAGAAGTATCCGGAACGCAGGATGGACTACTCTGATATTGGATCCCACAATAGACGGACTGCAATTTACACAAGCTCTGATTGACGACGGAAGTGACTTAAACCTGCTGTATCCGGACACAATCCGCAAGTTGGGGATAGACCCTACTACAATTCGACATAGCCACACTTCCTTCAAAGGAGTGGCGCCAGGCCCTTACGCCAGGTGCACAGGTTCATTATTACTAGAAGTTGTGTTCGGGTCACCAGACAACTTCCGACGAGAAAAGCTAACCTTTCATGTCGCCCCATTCAAAAGTAGCTATCAAGCACTACTGGGACGTGAAGCTTTCGTCCGCTTCAACGCAATACCACACTACGCGTCTCTTACGCTTAAAATGCCCGGTCCACGCGGCACCATTTCATTAAAAGGTTGGCTAAAGACCCTGGACACTACTGGACGGGTCTGGAATAAATAAGCTAGGGGCTACCTAGCCGCACACCCCTTCACAAGGGTTTGTGTATATAAGCTATAATGAGCTAGCATAGGCTCAGCTTTCTAAATTTATATTTCAATTTTTTATGTACTTTTTTGCACGATTTCTTTTCAAACTAAGTTCCTCTCTTTTTACAGATGAACAATGTGCACACCCGTCCAGGATACGGCACAACGGAGACACAGGCGCAGACGTGCAGTAGGGACCCGTTTCAAGGATTCTTTTCAGACTAAGACCCTACGTAAACCTTTCTTACTGTCTCTTGTTGCTATAATCCCCTGGTTTCTCATTATAACCAGAGTGGAGGCTGGCGTTTTGGCATCGGCCGCGCCAGAAGAACTTGCCCGTACCTGGACACAAGGGGCATTGTTCTGCCCGTCATTAGAAAGACCGAACACCTTCGGGAGTGTTCGGCGTCTCGAGTTAGGCCTTATATGCATCAGCTCCGAATCATGTCTTTGGTCAAATGTTGGGTTTGCCCGGCTCCTGTGTTTTGCTGCCTTACATTCCGTATCATCGGCTAACGCGGCACCAGGAGAACTACTGCGATTGTGCCCCAGTTCGGCTGGGCAAGCACCTCAATAGAGAAAGCCGAAAACTGACTGTCATGATACAGCGAGAGACTGGTCAACCACTCGATCGACCAATGGAATGTTTAGAATTCCTCCGCTTTGACGAAGGGCCATTTCCCGGTCAGGCACATACGCGCCCCAAATTCGGAGAGCGCAGTGCCCCCAGGGGCTATGTCGTAGCCCCACCCTCGACCTCCCATGGCTAAGTGAAAGTGATAAAGCATTATAGTCCGGTTGCCTCATTTGCTACGCTAGCACCTCCTTTACAGGACCGAGACGTCGGATAAAGTGTGAAAACGCGCTATTTTTGCGAACACCCCCGGACCTTGTGCGTGGGGGCTGAAGCCGACGACTGCCATCTTTCAGGTTATACACACGTATACATAAACGGCCGCATAGGAGATATTCCATTACTTGAACGCACAAGTATAAAAGGCACTTACATCATAAATATTGTTTTACAACATCAAACGTTCATTTGAACGTAACATTTTTCGAGCACTGCAACTCTATTACACGAGCACCACGCAGCACTTCACCAAAATAATGCTCGGCGGGTAACCGGCTATCGTCCGAATGCGGGGTCGCAACAACGGTGGCATCCATCTCTGTCCAATGTGTCTTCACACGGGCGAGTGCCATCCGCGCACCCTCTATGCAGGCCAACCGCTTCATCGCCTTGATATGCGGCACCGCCCCAAGAAATTGCTGCAATAAGCCAAAATAACTCTTCGGCTTGGGCCTATCCGGCCAGACATGGGTCACGATATCCGTCATGGCAAGCCCGGACAACCTATTCAGCTTAGCCCACTCGGCTAAACGGTCGGTCAGCGGAAGTGAACGCTCCGGACTATGGAATTGAGACCAAAACAACTCTTCCGTCTTGTGATCCTTCTGGCTTCGAAAATGCACAACGGCATCCGCCACACTTGCTGCTAAGTCCATATAAGGGTCCTCTGGACCCCACAGTTGGCCTAGCTGAGCATACTTTGGATTCGTAAACCTTCGGCGCAGCAGAAAAGGCTTGCCAGCTACAATGTCTCCGGCCTGGCGCAGCTCTTCCTTTATAGCCCGCATTGCAGAGCGGGCATCCTTGGCTTCGGCGGTGGCCTTCCCCAAGTCTTCTTGCCCCGCTAGGCGCTCCTTCCCAAGAGCCTCATTGCGGTCGGTAGCATATTTTAACTTCACGCCCATTTCGGCCATATCTTCCCTGCTTCGGCAGTGTGCGGCCCTTTCGGCTGCTAACTCCTCGGCCGCCCTCGAGGCCGCCGCATTACTCCTTCTGGCTTGCTGCTTGGCTTGAGCAAGTTCAGCCTGAAGGCTCTCCACAGCAGCGGCACTATCTGCATTTCACACACATGTTGTAAAGAGCGGGCTTCGGCTCCCTTACCAAGTGACCGCAAAGAAACACTTACCTTGCGACTCATCAAGTCGCCGATTGACTAGCGTGATGTCCGCATCCGCAACGGCGAGTTGCCGATTTAGTTCAGCAACTCCATCAGTCCGGCTGGCCCCCGGACGACCCGCCACCTACATAGGCACGGCGAAAATTTAAAACCTGCGATTTTGATCCTCGGCACGCTGTCGCTTTCGACAACCTACCGAGTCTCAGGGGCTACTATCTATACAGGGCGCATTCTATATGCAAAACTGTCAAAAGGTGTGTCATTTTTACGTACCTCAAACCCCGCCAGCAAACTCCTGACGGCATTATGCAATTCGCCTTCGGCGGACGAAATCCTTTCAATCACCATACTCATCAATGTGTGGTGATCTTCTGAGATAGACGCCTTCTCAAGCAGATCCTTCAGCCGTACACCAGTTGGCGTCGAACTATCCGGCTTTGCCAAACCTGGGGGCTCCCTCCGTGACGACACTTCAGGCTCATCCGCCCTATACGACGGCGCCCCGGACGGAGGCGTCTCGCTCTCCACCATCTCCGGACGAAGGTCCCCCGAAGACGAGCTCATTTGCGAAGGACGGAGATCCGAACTACAAGGTAAAAACTTTAGTTATCCTCAGAAGCACAAATAGGGATGTCCCTTATTATAAAAATCCTTTCTTTCTACTTACGGCTCGTTGGAGGGCTGATTCTTTAAGGGAGACTATGCGGCCGGGGCCTCCCCGGACGCAGGACCCTCTGGCGAAGATTTCTTCCCCCGTTTAGGGGCTTTGGCCCCCGGGTCCTCGGAGGCAATCCTCTTCTCCCCTTGGAGGGAGGGATTCTCAATCCCCCCTCTTTCAAGAGCCTCCTTAGGCGAGGCAGTAGCTTTTCCACTCTCCCCTTCACCTTCCTCTGGAGGTGCAACCTCCAGCATCTGGACCAGCACGGAATCCGGTGCGGTCTCTGGGAGGGGGGTCGGACACCATATCAATTTTGCTTCCGCTATCCACCCCTGTTTAGAAGGAAATTGGTCATAAGGCGAATCATCGAAAGGCAAACAAACGGTATGTCCGGACTTGGAACTACTTACTTGAGTATCCGGGCGATTGCAGCTTAGGCCAGCATCCTCGGTCAATTCCGGACGCGCCTCTTGCGATCCGAAGAATAATTTGTACATCTCCATGGGTGTCAAACCCATGAAGTGTTGAAGAATCCGTGGGCCCTCCGAATTAAACTCCCACAGCCGGAGAGGGCGGCGTTTGCAGGGCAGGAGACGCGTAATCAGCATGACCTGCATTACCACCACCATATCAACCTCCCTCGTTTGGAGATCTCGAATCCGGCCCTGCAGTAGGGGCATGTCCTTTGACGGCCCCCAGTTGAGCCCTTGGTTGACCCACGACATCAACCGTCGTGGAGGTCCCGGGCGGAATAAGGGCGGCGGCTTTTGTCTGCTGCCCCTCGGAACGATAATATAGAACCACTCTTGCTGCCACAGGTCGAGCTCTTCTTGGAAGGAGCCCGCGGGCCACGGGGCATTGGCCCTCCTACTTACAGCCGCCCCGCCGCATTCCACTTGACGCCCCCCGATCATCTTCGGCGCCACATTGAAGGTCTTCAGCCACAGGCCGAAGTGAGGGGTGACGCGGAGGAAGGCCTCGCAGACGACAATAAATGCGGAGATATGGAGGATGGACTCCGGAGCCAAGTCATGGAATTCCAACCCATAGTAAAACATGAGCCCTCTCACGAAAGGATCCATCGGGAAGCCTAAACCCCGACGGAGGTGGGATACAAAGACGACATACTCGCCGGGCTCGGGGGTGGGGATGGCCTGCCCTTCGGCGGGCAAGCTGTGCGAAATCTCGTAAGTCAGGTACTTGGCCTCCCGCAGCTTTAGCACGTCCTCCTCCGTGACGGAGGAGGGCGTCCACCGGCCCTGGAGGTCGGAACCGGACATCGTTGAAGGTCTGAAGCGCTCGAATCTGGGGCTCTAGGTGCTGGAACTTGGAGCAGGGAGAGGATTCGATGGAGGATTGAAGAAAAGAAACGAGCCTTGGTCCCGTTATAAAGAGGGAGAATACCGAGAGCCGTCTCCTGACCGTTCGGGACTCGCCTTCGATAGAGGGGGCGTGGCGACGGGCGCCGTTGGGTTACCCACGTCCGTATTGATGAGAATCCCGGAATAAGGGGGAACACGATCTCTGCTTCGACAAGACGTGCCAAGGAAACCGCTTCGCTAAATGCGCTGAGGTGGTAAAGTAAAAAACGATTCAAGTAATGGCTTGGTAGTGGTGTGACGTCATGCCGCAAAAACGTCAGCAGATTGAACTTGTGTATATATTATTCTCTCTACGGTGGAATGTGGAATTTATTTTGCAGAGCCGGACACTATCCTGGTGTTTACAATCTTCTATGAATTATTCGGAGGAGGAACCCTCCTTGCAATGCCGAACAATATGCGCGCCGGACTCATCGTCATTGAAGCCTGGTTCAGGGGCTACTGAGGGAGTCCTGGATTAGGGGGTGTCCGGATAGCCGGACTACCATCATCGGCCGAACTATCCTCGGCCGGACTATCATCATCGACCGGACTCCAAGACTATGAAGATACATGTCAGGACCCCGACTCGATGTCACATCGATCTAGCTGGTAACACCTCATATCACTTTGCAGCCTCACGCACGGTATCCCCACGGGTGTCGTCTTACCTTTTCCCGGGACCGTTTGCGCCTTTTGGCTCACATATATGATAGTGTCGCTAGCATCCATATGATAAGGAGCCCGGGCTGACATGACTAGTCGTAAACCCAAAGTGGCACAGACTTACAGGGACAGGCATCCATGACCCAGCTTCGAACGTGTCGGTCATCAGCAAGTGGGTCCGGGCTGTAGCACTGGGCTAGCAGGACTCTGGTAAACCGGGCTGTAGCGGGCTAACAGGACTCCGGTACTCAAAGCGTGACATTTCCCCGAAGGGACAGACACAGGAACGAAGAAGGACACATGCCGGCCAGCCTAAGTGTTCCAGAGCAGTAGCAAGCTACCATGGCTCAGCGGTAACACTAGGAGACATTTCCCGGTAAGAGAGGCTACTAAAGATAAACAACTAGATAGTCAGATCCCACACATACCAAGCATTTCAATCATACACACAATATGCCCGATATGTGCAAATATAACGAAGCATCACAACATGACTCTATGACACAAGTACTTTATTTAAGGCTCAGGGAGCCATACATAACATTCACAAAGGTACGGGTCTCACGACCCAACATACAAGTCATACAGTCATACAAGCCAGCAGCGGAAGTACATTGTCTGGGTACAGACAACTAGTAAAATAAAAGAGGCTTGGAAAGCCTAGCTATACTACGTGGTCCATCACAAGCTCAGGGTCACCACCTGGGTCTTTAGCCTACTCGTTGATGTCAACGTCTACATAGAACCCATCAGAAGGGGTTGCAGCGTCTTCTGTAAAAATGTAGATTATAGCAACATGAGTACAAAGGTACTCAGCAAGACTTACATCAGATCCTACATACATGCATAGTATCAAGAAGGGTTGGTGGAGTTATTGCAGCAAGCCAGCTTTGACTCTTGGCTAGGCTATCCTACGATACTCCAACTTGAAATGTTTTGCGCACACAAGTCCACTACTCACCACTTCAATACACTACCGAGGATCCACCTCCGTCTTCCTACGGAAGAGCCATCCTCGGCACTCACACTTATCTTGAGGCTTTTAGTAGTTTCCATTTACTTGTCTATGAACTGTATAGGCAACCAAGTAGTCCTTTACCGCGGACGCGGCTATTTGAATAGATCATGTTAACCCTGCAGGGGTGTACTTCTTCATACATGTTTCCACCACTTAGCGTCTGCACACGATATGTGCTCGGCAGACTTCAAGCGAAAGCCGACGTGGGTGTAGACCACGACCTACCTAAACACTTAAGCCTCTAGTCCAGGTTTATCGCCTATTCAGGTTCCATCCGCAGGGAGTCCGGTCGAGGTTTCCCATACGGCCCCGAACGATGTGAACAGGGTTCCCGAGATACCTAACGGGTATTCGGTACACCCGGCCACGTACCTACCGCATCACAGCCCACCCCTACGGTCAGCGCTGTCCACGGCCTCCAGTAGCTACAAACACCAGAAACTACATGCAACTCCTGGACAGAGAGCTAGGGTGAATAAGAAGTCGAGCGGGGTCATATTTCAGGGCCCAATGCATGGTAGTAGCTGTATCTTAAATCACACATACAGATCTCAGTGCTTAAGGTCGGCTTCAATGAAACAACCCACCATGTACTCCTACATGGCCTCTCATCGATACCTTTACCAAATCGTGTTCACCACACCACTCTCATTACCGACATAATCATTTCACTCTAGCCCATCACCCAGATGAAGCAGACCTGACACGACTCTAAGCATAGCAGGCATAGCAAGGTAGGAACAACACATACACATGGCTCAATCAACTCCTACACATGCTAGTGGGTTTCATCTAGTTACTGTGGCAATGACAGGTCATGCAGAGGAAATGGGTTCAACTACCGTAGCACACAGCAGTTTGAATTGCATTGTCTTAATGCAGTAAAAGAGAGCAGGAGCGAGAACATGGGATTGTATCGATATGATCAAATGGTTGGTTGCTTGCCTGATGGTTCGATGCTCGGATATGATTCTTCGTTAGGGTAATCACGGTACTCCTCGGAGACAGAACCTGTCGCAAAGGACATCGATACACAAGCATCACCAAACAATGTGCAACAATATGATGCATGCATGAAACATGGCAATATGAGTGTGTTGGGCTAATGCAACTAAAACCAGAAGGGTTTGAACAAATTTGAATCAAAGATTCAAATTTCAAACTCAATCATGGCCTCTTTAAGTGCTTTTCCTTATTCTGCTTAAAACATCAATTTAACTTGTTTGATCATGCATGAGAATAGTACAGATGGATAGATTGGATTTTTCTGATCATTTTTCATATATAATTTGTCCAATTTGGAGTTACAGAATAAAAGTTATGAATTTTTGAAGTTTAAATAATATTCTGGAATTTCCTGATTTAATTTAAATCCAGAAAATCAATTACTGCGTCAGCCTGACGTCAGTGTGACGTCAGCAGGTCAACGGAACAGGTCTGGGTCAAACCTGACAGTGGGTCCCGCATGTCAGGGTGATTAATTTAATTAAAAGTTAATTAAAACTAATCCTGTTTAATTAACAGGGCTGGGCCCCACCTGTCATTGACTCAGGGGAGTCAACCAGGGCCCACCCGTGGTCAAAGTCAAAGTCGGCTGCCGGCGTTTAGCCGCCGGCGAGCCCGACGCGGCGGCGGAAGTGGTTTTTGCCATTTCGGCCACTAAATGGACCGCGGAGGCCACCGGAGTGGAGCTGAGGACAACCCGCAGCTCTTGGCGGAGTCCGTTGGGGTCGGGGTGGCCGGAGTCGACGCCGGCGACGACTTTGGCGGCCACCGAGGTTCGGTCGGAGGTGAACTTGGTGCTAGAGGGTTCGGTGAGGCTCGTGGAGTGGCTAGCTAGGTGCTGTGGGACGCGGTGAGCAAGATGGACACCATCTTGTGGCCGGAGGATGACCAGGAGCACGTCGGCGACGAGGTCCACGGCGGTGGGTGCGGTTGAGCTCCAGGAGGTTGCTACACAGCTCGGGAGCAAGAACGGAAGGGAGGGGAAGATGGCTAAGCTCACAGTGAGTGCGACGGAGTCCCTGGTGCGGCCGGAGATGGACCGGAGCGACGATGGCGTTGAAGGGGATCTCCGGCGACGGTGAGCTCGGGCGAGGTCGGTGCGGTGGTCTCGGGCGTTGCGAGCGCTCGGGGCTCGGCTGCTCGATGAAGTGGACAGCAGCGGAGCTCCTGGACACGGTGAGACGGCGTGGGGTGGTCGGAGGGCGTGGCTACGGCGAGGGGGTGGCGGCGATGGCGTCGGCCATGGCTGGGGCGTGCGAGGGGAAGGAGCTGGAGAGGAGAGGGGGTGTCTGGGGGGTTCGGGGGAGAGAGAGAGGCCGATCCACGGCGTTAGCCGGGCGAGGGAGGCGGCGACGCGGCGAGCAGCTGCGTGGCGAGCTGCGGTGCCGCCGCCGAGCACCTTGGCTGCCTGCCTGGCGAGCCAAGCAGCTCGCTGGAGCGGTGGCCGGGCTGGGCCGGCCAGGTGGGCTGGCTGGTGGGCCTGCGGTGGCGCCAGGTAGGTTTTCCCCCTTATTTTCTGTTTCGGTTTTTATTTAATATATCTGCAACTTTGTTGAATTAAATAAAATACCTAGGCAAGTTCAAAAATCACCAAACTATTCCTGGCCCATAGTTGGATTATTTCCAACATGAAACATTTTAGTTTGGAGATATTTGAGCATTTAAATATTTTATATTATTTTAAATGCCCAAATTCAAATATTTATGATTTAATTCAAAAACCCTAGGATGGCCTAGGAAAATGTGCACCACTTTTGGCAGAGGTTCTGAACCAAGACAAAAATGATGGGCATTTTAGAAGGGCATTTCAGGTTCATTGAAAAATTATTTTAGTAACCCTAGTTGGTTTCAGAGGGGACTGGGGGTTCTGTCATCCCCATTTCAAGTTTCTGATGAATGAGTAAACATGATGCAACACTCTAATGCATGACTAGCTAGGGTGTGACAACTCACCCCCACTCAAAAGAATCTCGTCCCGAGATTTGGGTTCCTCCGGGAAGAAGGCGGGATACTCGAGTCGAAGACGATCCTCCCTTTCCCAAGTTGCTTCATCCTCAGAATGGTGCGACCATTGAACCTTGAGAAACTTGATATTATGACGTCGCGTGGTACGTTCGGCTTGATCGAGGATACGAATGGGGTACTCTCGATATGTAAGATCATCTTGGAGATCAAGCGTTTCGTGGTCCACTTCACGGATAGGATCCGAGAAGCAACGCCTGAGTTGAGAAACGTGGAAGACATCGTGAACTCTGGAGAGGTGCGGAGGTAGTTCCAACTGGTAGGCAACTTCTCCTCGTTTGGCGAGAATGCGAAAAGGTCCAATGTAACGAGGAGCCAATTTGCCTTTGATACCGAAACGATGGGTTCCCTTCAGAGGGGTGACCCAAAGATAAGCCTTCTCGTCAACCTCGAAAGTCATAGCCTATGTTTTCGGTCATATTGACTCTTTTGACGAGATTGGGCTGTTTTCAACTTTTCACGAACGATACGAACTTGATCTTCTGCTTCCTGAATCATGTCCGGGCCAAAGAATTGTCTTTCCCCGGTCTCTGACCAGTTAAGGGGTGTTCGACATCGTCGTCCATAGAGAACTTCAAAAGGGGCTTTACCCAAGCTAGATTGATAGCTGTTGTTGTAAGCGAATTCGGCAAATGGAAGGCACTTCTCCCAGTCCATTCCGAAGGAGATAACAGAGGCTCGAAGCATGTCTTCTAGAATTTGGTTGACGCGTTCCACTTGACCACTCGACTGAGGGTGGAAGCGGTGCTAAAGGAGAGACGGGTTCCCATAGCATTTTGGAAACTTTCCCAAAATCGAGAGGTGAAAAGACTTCCTCGATCCGAGTTAATTTCCAAAGGAACACCATGGAGGGACACTATTCGGGAGATGTACAAGTCTGCCAGCTGACTAGCGGTTATACTCTCACGAACAGGTAAGAAATGAGCTACTTTGGAAAGACGATCGACCACGACGAAAATAGCATTATTCCCTCTCTTGGTCCTGGGAAAACCGGTAATGAAATCCATACCAATTTTATCCCATTTCCATTCAGGAATAGCTAAGGGTTGAAGGGTGCCAGCAGGCCATTGATGCTCTGCTTTTACACGACGACAGACGTCGCAATTAGCAATATACTGAGCAATTTCTCTTTTCATCCTAGTCCACCAGAACCTCTGGCGTAGGTCCTGATACATCTTAGTACTACCGGGATGAATGGTGAGAGGAGATTCATGAGCCTCCTTAAGGATCAGCTGCCGTAGATGCTGGTTCTTGGGAACCACTAGACGGTTCTCGAAGTACACAACACCATGATCATTTGTGGAGAAACAACTAGCACCTCCGCTAGCAATGTTCTCTTTGATTTTAGATATTCCCTTATCTCGCTTTTGGGCAGCGATGATTTGATCCGTAAGAGTAGGTTTTGCTACCAAGGTGGAAAGAAAACCTTGAGGAACAATGTGAAGGTTAAGCTTCCGAAATTCCTCATGGAGAAGCGGTTGACTTTGTTGTAACATCAGGTTGTTACAATAAGATTTACGACTTAGCGCATCAGCCATGACGTTGGCCTTTCCCTGGGGTATAGGTTATTCCTAAGTCGAAGTCTGTGATCAATTCAACCCAACGTCTCTGCCTGAGATTCAAATCCGGTTGGGTGAAAATATACTTCAGACTTTGGTGATCAGTGAATATTTCGCAACGATTACCGAGGAGGTAATGTCGCCAGGTCTTAAGTGCATAGACTACGGCTGCAAGTTCTAGATCATGAGTAGGATAATTCTCCTCATGTGGGTGCAATTGCCGTGAAGCGTAGGCAATTACGTGTCGATCTTGCATGAGAATGCAACCTAGTCCTTGTCGCGAGGCGTCGCAGTAGATAACAAAGTCCTTGGAGAAGTCTGGCGGTACCAGTACGGGAGCAGAGGTCAGGCGTCTTTTCAGTTCCTGAAAGCTGTGCTCACATTGTGGAGTCCATTCGAACTTCTTATCTTTCTTGAGGAGTTCGGTTAGAGGTTTGGCAACTTTGGAGAAGTTCTCGACAAAGCGACGGCAATAGCTCGCTAAGCCTAGAAAACTCCGAACTTGCTTGACCGATTCAGGTGGAGTCCAATTAAGGACGGCTTGAACTCGCTCAGGGTTAACAGCAATACCTTTACCAGATATTACATGACCCAGATAGGTCACTTCTGGCAACCAGAATTCACATTTAGAAAATTTGGCATAAAGGCGATGCTCTCGAAGTTTCTGCAACACTAGCCTTAGATGTTCGGCATGTTCTTCCTCGTTCTTGGAGTAGATGAGTATATCATCGAGATAAACTACGACGAACTTATCCAAATACTCCATGAAGATTGAGTTCATTAACCGAGAAAAGGTGGCTGGAGCGTTGGTTAAACCGAAGGACATGACGGTGTACTCGTATTGGCCATAACGAGTAACAAAGGCCGTTTTAGGAATGTCCCCGTTTCTGATTTTGATTTGATGGTAGCCCAACCTCAAATCCATCTTGGAGAAGACTGAGGATCCAGCGAGCTGATCATACAGGTCGTTGATCCTGGGAAGCGGGTATTTGTTCTTGATTGTGACCAAATTGACAGGTCGGTAATCTACAACCATCCGGTCCGTACCATCCTTCTTCTTGACGAATAGGACGGGGCAAGCCCACGGAGATGAACTAGGGCGGATGAAACCCTTTTTCAAGGACTCATCGAGTTGTTTCTTAAGCTCGGCTAGTTCTAGGGGTGCCATCTTATAGGGTCTTCTAGCAATCGGAACGGTTCCTGGAATGAGATCTATTACGAATTCAACATCCCTGTCAGGTGGAACACCTGGCAGTTCCTCTGGGAAGACATCCGGAAAGTCACGGACTACCGGCACGTCCTCAAGGTCTGGCAAAGGGCTGGCGTTAAGAGAGTATAATTGTCGCTTGGCTATTCGGGTCAAGACATTAACTATCTTCCCCGAAGGATGGGTGAGTTGAACAGTCCTAGAGAAGCAATCAATTTTGGCTTGATGAGCTGACATCCAGTCCATACCCAAAATGATATTAATATCTGAAGATTTAAGGGCTATCAACGATGCAAGGAAAACAAGTCTGTCGACTTGGATTTCATTTCCATAACTTACCCTAGAGGTCTGCCATCTAGAACCAGGAGTAGAAATTTCCATAGTGGATGGCATGTCACAGAATGCGGTGTTATGCAAACGAGCATAGTTCTCGGATATAAATGAATGAGAGGCTCCTGTATCGAAAAGAACAGATGCCGGGTGGCAATTAACAAGAAGCGTACCGAGAACGACGTTGGGATCCTCTTGAGCTTCTTCGGCAGAGATACAGTTGACATGGCCACGTGAAGCGGTGACCGGTTTAGCGTGGAACACTTTCCCTGTCGGCTTGCCACGGCCAACAGCTTTAGCAGATTGATTGGGGTTGGTCTGGGGACACTCACGCATATAGTGGCCAGATTCCCCACACTTGAAACAAGTCACGGAACTGGTACGTGGAGGAGCATTATTGGTTGGACCCCCATAGGGCTTGGTTGGAGCAGACTGTTGAACAGGGCGAGGCGCCTGGAAGGATGGCCTCGGTGTGAACCTGGGTGGCAGGGCGGTGTTGGGTACCCACACGCGGCGCTTCTGAGGACCAGCACCGGATGAGGAACCCATGTCACGGCCATGCTTGCGTGTTGCGTCATAGTCAGTCTGACCAGTTTCAGCACTGATGGCTTTGTTGACAAGTTTCGAAAAAGATGTGCACTCATGCAGACGGAGGTCGCGGCGAAGCTCAGGACTAAGGCCCTTACGGAACCTTGCTTGCTTCTTGGCGTCAGTAGACACTTCCTCAGTTGCATATCGGGCGAGATTACCAAACTCTCTGCTATAGGCATCCACAGAAAGTCGGCCTTGGGTGAAACTGCAAAATTCTTCACGTTTACGGTCCATGAGACCCTCCGGAATGTGATGTTCACGGAAAGCCTCGCTGAACTCAGCCCAAGTAGTGACATGGCCCGCTGGGCGCATGGCTCCATAATTCTCCCACCATAGACTGGCGGGGCCTTCAAGATGATATGCAGCAAAGGTGACCTTGTCAGCCTCCGCTACCAGCGCGGAACGCAGTTTGTGAGAGATACTGCGAAGCCAGTCATCAGCGTCGAGAGGCTCGACGGAGTGGTGGAACGTGGGTGGATGCAATTTGATAAAATCACTGAGTGACACCACGTTAGCCCTCTGATGGTGTGCTGTATTCTGTTCAATACGCTCCAACAAACGGTTTGTCTCCCGCTTGTTTCTCTCAGCTTCCATCATAACCTCGGCTAGTGAAGGAGGATGAGGCAGATTTTCATTCCTGCCCTCACTGCCTTCGGCCTGCTCTTGAGAAGCAGGGTTAGCGCGCGTGTTGACCATCCTAGGTAACAAGGCAATGATTTAGTCAGAACGATAAAATTCCGACATAGGATACAGAATGTAAGGAATAATTCGGAATGTAAGATGATCATCCGTATGACATGGTAAATACAGAAACTGCTTCTTTTATTCCATCGTCATACACACCATACAAGGTTTAGTACAAGACCAAACAAAGTACTATTACGGTGAGAAAAGGATTACATCTCATCGGAGGCATTCCAAGCTCCTATACATTATTTTTCTACACCTCCGGAAGGAGTACAACTAGGTCATATCCCACGAGTCACGCGGGACGATAGATGACACAGCTAGTGCGAACTAGTGATACTATCACTAACTCAGACCGATCCGTAGTAGTCCTCGTAGAAGTCACCTCCATAGCCTGGAAGCTCAACATGATCATCCGGAAACAGACGGTCTCGCGGAGCTTGTGGACCATAGGGGCTAGGATGAGGCCTTGGACCAACAAACGGTGGCCTGCGGGGACCGCGAGGTGGGGTGATGCCTCCTACATCACGCCAAACCATCACGTCTGGCAGAGCAGATCTCACAGGATAGAGATCGCGCATATCTGAATATCCAGCTTGCACCGCCGGTGCGAACCGAGTCAAAGTGGCCCAGTGGTCAGCACGGGTATTGAAGAGCTCTAACCTCAAGGCCCGATTTTCACGGTCCTTATCCTCGAGCATCTCAGCAGTGGTGCGAGTCCGTGAATCCTCCTGAGTGGAGTCAGCATAGATAGCCTGGAGATATCCTTGTGCTCCCGGAAGTGATCCTGGCATATACCGGAAATCAGAGTCCCGAAATAGACCAGATCTGACTCGCATAATGGTCATCATAGAGTAGGCGGCGTCCTGCACAGCCATCTCAATAGTAACCCCGAGTCCATAGGAGCAGTGAAGAGGCTCGGTGGATCCAGGATAAGATGGAAATATCCTGACAGTGCAGAGATACTGGCTTTGATTGAAGTCCCGGAATTGCTCTTCGACCGTGTACTCAGGATACCAGCGGTATCCAGCCTCAGTCATTACCCTGACCAACTTAGCAGTATGGCCGGGTACATCTAGGCATCGAGTCAGGCGAACCACTTGATTGAGGTCGCGAGTGGCCATCTGAAAGCACAATCATAATGCAAAGGCATTAGAATTTCTAGCAAAATTTCGGCAGCATAACAGCTGTAAATGCTCAAAAAGGATTTTGAGACATTTGACAAAGGATTTCGTACACACTCAACATCACCATATCAAAGTTCTGAAACCATTCTGGCAACATAATGTGGTAGTAGAACTGAACTAGGCTTGTATCCATCAAACTTATAAGGTACTACTGATTAGTAACTCGTGATCCTGATAGAGAGAACAGATCCTAATTCCTTAACCCCCGGTGGAAGAATGGACTGACTCAGATCAGAATGTCATAAGATAGAGGAGTAAAAAGAGCCTTACGTTCCATCCCACAAACAATTCCCCTACATATAACTAAAGAATTTCTAGACTCAACATCGACCAGTTTGGCTTGGAGAACCTACAGGCAGTCCGGCTCTGATGCCAACGCTGTCAGGACCCCGACTCGATGTCACATCGATCTAGCTGGTAACACCTCATATCACTTTGCGGCCTCACGCACGGTATCCCCACGGGTGTCGTCTTACCTTTTCCCGGGACCGTTTGCGCCTTTTGGCTCACGTATATGATAGTGTCGCTAGCATCCATATGATAAGGAGCCCGGGCTGACATGACTAGTCGTAAACCCAAAGTGGCACAGACTTACAGGGACAGGCATCCATGACCCAGCTTCGAACGTGTCGGTCATCAGCAAGTGGGTCCGGGCTGTAGCACTGGGCTAGCAGGACTCCGGTAAACCGGGCTGTAGCGGGCTAACAGGACTCCGGTACTCAAAGCGTGACATTTCCCCGAAGGGACAGACACAGGAACGAAGAAGGACACATGCCGGCCAGCCTAAGTGTTCCAGAGCAGTAGCAAGCTACCATGGCTCAGCGGTAACACTAGGAGACATTTCCCGGTAAGAGAGGCTACTAAAGATAAACAACTAGATAGTCAGATCCCACACATACCAAGCATTTCAATCATACACACAATATGCCCGATATGTGCAAATACAACGAAGCATCACAACATGACTCTATGACACAAGTACTTTATTTAAGGCTCAGGGAGCCATACATAACATTCACAAAGGTACGGGTCTCACGACCCAACATACAAGTCATACAGTCATACAAGCCAGCAGCGGAAGTACATTGTCTGGGTACAGACAACTAGTAAAATAAAAGAGGCTTGGAAAGCCTAGCTATACTACGTGGTCCATCACAAGCTCAGGGTCACCACCTGGGTCTTTAGCCTACTCGTTGATGTCAACGTCTACATAGAACCCATCAGAAGGGGTTGCAGCGTCTTCTGTAAAAATGTAGATTATAGCAACATGAGTACAAAGGTACTCAGCAAGACTTACATCAGATCCTACATACATGCATAGTATCAAGAAGGGTTGGTGGAGTTATTGCAGCAAGCCAGCTTTGACTCTTGGCTAGGCTATCCTACGATACTCCAACTTGAAATGTTTTGCGCACACGAGTCCACTACTCACCACTTCAATACACTACCGAGGATCCACCTCCGTCTTCCTACGGAAGAGCCATCCTCGGCACTCACACTTATCTTGAGGCTTTTAGTAGTTTCCATTTACTTGTCTATGAACTGTATAGGCAACCAAGTAGTCCTTTACCGCGGACGCGGCTATTCGAATAGATCATGTTAACCCTGCAGGGGTGTACTTCTTCATACATGTTTCCACCACTTAGCGTCTGCACACGATATGTGCTCGGCAGACTTCAAGCGAAAGCCGACGTGGGTGTAGACCACGACCTACCTAAACACTTAAGCCTCTAGTCCAGGTTTATCGCCTATTCAGGTTCCATCCGCAGGGAGTCCGGCCGAGGTTTCCCATACGGCCCCGAACGATGTGAACAGGGTTCCCGAGATACCTAACGGGTATTCGGTACACCCGGCCACGTACCTACCGCATCACAGCCCACCCCTACGGTCAGCGCTGTCCACGGCCTCCAGTAGCTACAAACACCAGAAACTACTTGCAACTCCTGGACAGAGAGCTAGGGTGAATAAGAAGTCGAGCGGGGTCATATTTCAGGGCCCAATGCATGGTAGTAGCTGTATCTTAAATCACACATACAGATCTCAGTGCTTAAGGTCGGCTTCAATGAAACAACCCACCATGTACTCCTACATGGCCTCTCATCGATACCTTTACCAAATCGTGTTCACCACACCACTCTCATTACCGACATAATCATTTCACTCTAGCCCATCACCCAGATGAACCAGACCTGACACGACTCTAAGCATAGCAGGCATAGCAAGGTAGGAACAACACATACACATGGCTCAATCAACTCCTACACATGCTAGTGGGTTTCATCTAGTTACTGTGGCAATGACAGGTCATGCAGAGGAAATGGGTTCAACTACCGTAGCACACAGCAGTTTGAATCGCGTTGTCTTAATGCAGTAAAAGAGAGCAGGAGCGAGAACATGGGATTGTATCGATATGATCAAATGGTTGGTTGCTTGCCTGATGGTTCGATGCTCGGATATGATTCTTCGTTAGGGTAATCACGGTACTCCTCGGAGACAGAACCTGTCGCAAAGGACATCGATACACAAGCATCACCAAACAATGTGCAACAATATGATGCATGCATGAAACATGGCAATATGAGTGTGTTGGGCTAATGCAACTAAAACCAGAAGGGTTTGAACAAATTTGAATCAAAGATTCAAATTTCAAACTCAATCATGGCCTCTTTAAGTGCTTTTCCTTATTCTGCTTAAAACATCAATTTAACTTGTTTGATCATGCATGAAAATAGTACAGATGGATAGATTGGATTTTTCTGATCATTTTTCATATATAATTTGTCCAATTTGGAGTTACAGAATAAAAGTTATGAATTTTTGAAGTTTAAATAATATTCTGGAATTTCCTGATTTAATTTAAATCCAGAAAATCAATTACTGCGTCAGCCTGACGTCAGTGTGACGTCAGCAGGTCAACGGAACAGGTCTGGGTCAAACCTGACAGTGGGTCCCGCATGTCAGGGTGATTAATTTAATTAAAAGTTAATTAAAACTAATCCTGTTTAATTAACAGGGCTGGGCCCCACCTGTCATTGACTCAGGGGAGTCAACCAGGGCCCACCCGTGGTCAAAGTCAAAGTCGGCTGCCGGCGTTTAGCCGCCGGCGAGCCCGACGCGGCGGCGGAAGTGGTTTTTGCCATTTCGGCCACTAAATGGACCGCGGAGGCCACCGGAGTGGAGCTGAGGACAACCCGCAGCTCTTGGCGGAGTCCGTTGGGGTCGGGGTGGCCGGAGTCGACGCCGGCGACGACTTTGGCGGCCACCGAGGTTCGGTCGGAGGTGAACTTGGTGCTAGAGGGTTCGGTGAGGCTCGTGGAGTGGCTAGCTAGGTGCTGTGGGACGCGGTGAGCAAGATGGACACCATCTTGTGGCCGGAGGATGACCAGGAGCACGTCGGCGACGAGGTCCACGGCGGTGGGTGCGGTTGAGCTCCAGGAGGTTGCTACACAGCTCGGGAGCAAGAACGGAAGGGAGGGGAAGATGGCTAAGCTCACAGTGAGTGCGACGGAGTCCCTGGTGCGGCCGGAGATGGACCGGAGCGACGATGGCGTTGAAGGGGATCTCCGGCGACGGTGAGCTCGGGCGAGGTCGGTGCGGTGGTCTCGGGCGTTGCGAGCGCTCGGGGCTCGGCTGCTCGATGAAGTGGACAGCGGCGGAGCTCCTGGACACGGTGAGACGGCGTGGGGTGGTCGGAGGGCGTGGCTACGGCGAGGGGGTGGCGGCGATGGCGTCGGCCATGGCTGGGGCGTGCGAGGGGAAGGAGCTGGAGAGGAGAGGGGGTGTCTGGGGGGTTCGGGGGAGAGAGAGAGGCCGATCCACGGCGTTAGCCGGGCGAGGGAGGCGGCGAGGCGGCGAGCAGCTGCGTGGCGAGCTGCGGTGCCGCCGCCGAGCACCTTGGCTGCCTGCCTGGCGAGCCAAGCAGCTCGCTGGAGCGGTGGCCGGGCTGGGCCGGCCAAGGTGGGCTGGCTGGTGGGCCTGCGGTGGCGCCAGGTAGGTTTTCCCCCTTATTTTCTGTTTCGGTTTTTATTTAATATATCTGCAACTTTGTTGAATTAAATAAAATACCTAGGCAACTTCAAAAATCACCAAACTATTCCTGGCCCATAGTTGGATTATTTCCAACATGAAACATTTTAGTTTGGAGATATTTGAGCATTTAAATATTTTATATTATTTTAAATGCCCAAATTCAAATATTTATGATTTAATTCAAAAACCCTAGGATGGCCTAGGAAAATGTGCACCACTTTTGGCAGAGGTTCTGAACCAAGACAAAAATGATGGGCATTTTAGAAGGGCATTTCAGGTTCATTGAAAAATTATTTTAGTAACCCTAGTTGGTTTCAGAGGGGACTGGGGGTTCTGTCATCCCCATTTCAAGTTTCTGATGAATGAGTAAACATGATGCAACACTCTAATGCATGACTAGCTAGGGTGTGACAATACAAGATTGAAGACTTCGTCCCGTGTCCGGATGGGACTTTCCTTGGCGTGGAAGGCAAGCTTGGCGATACGGATATGTAGATCTCCTACCATTGTAACCGACTCTATGTAACCCTAGCCCTCTCCGGTGTCTATATAAACCGGATGGCTTTAGTCTGTAGGACAACGACAACAATAACCCTTAAAATCGTACCATAGGCTAGCTTCTAGGGTTTAGCCTCCTTGATCTCGTGGTAGATCCACTCTTGTAACATCCACAATATCAATATCAATCAAGCAGGACGTAGGGTTTTACCTCCATCAAGAGGGCCCGAACCTGGGTAAAACATCGTGTCCCTTGTCTCCTGTTACCATCCGCCTAGACGCACAGTTCGGGACCCCCTACCCGAGATCCGCCGGTTTTGACACCGACAAGGAGCGTGACCTTGCAGCGGCTCGCTCGGTGATTTACCAACAAGACCTGCATCGTTACCACAACCACCGGGTTAAGTCCAGAACCTTTTAGGAAGGTGATTTGGTGCTCCGGCTCATCTAGGATCAAATTGATATGCATAAGTTATCCCCACCTTGGGAAGGACCCTTTATGGTCAGCAAGAACTTGAACAACAGGTCATACTACCTTATCGATATTCGAGAGCACAAGGACTCACGTAAGTCGGAGGAGGAGACCCACCAGCCATGGAATATCGTTCATCTTCGGCCTTACTACACTTGAGCCACTGGCTCTTATGATGTACATATTTTCTTATGATGGATATATTATGATGATTACAATAAAGCAGGGCCTCTGTTGTTTCATCCTCAACAATCATGCGTCTTCGTCATCATAACTCCATGATCATTGGGGGCTTGATCGTATTCGAATCATAGCTATTAAACCCTTTGGTCCGTCTTCCTGGTCGTATTCGAACCATATTCGTTAAACATTTTGATCATTTGGGGGCTTGGTCGTATTTGAATCACAACTATTAACCCTTTTTGGTCCAGCTTATTGATCGTATTCGAATCATAGCCGTTAAACAATTTGATCATTGGGGGCTTGAGTCCGGCTTCCTAGTTGTATTTGAACCATAGCTGTAAAACACTCTGATCACTTGGGGGTTGGATCGTATTCAAATCATAGCTATTAACCCCTTTTGGTTCGGCTCATGATCATATTCGAATCATAGCCGTTAAAATACTTTGGTCACTGGGGTCCTTCCTAATCGTATTTGAATCATAGCTGTCGGTACCCCTTTGATCGGCGCAATTCCAAAAACCATTCGGGGGCTTCCTAATTGTATTCGAATCATAGCTATTAACCCTTATGGTCCGGCTTCCTGCTCGTATTCAAAGCATAGCCTCGATTTTTGTCATTTGGCTTGATTTTTTGAAGATTTCTTCCGGTTCTTCTTGATATTATCTTGCCTTTTGATTTAAAGTGATTCTGGTCATGAAGCCTTCAATCTTATAGCTCATATTTGAAGCATACCCGTGGTTTCTATTACCCGACTTAATGAAAGGTGATACGTCGCCCATACATGATGATATCAAACACTTGGAAATATTGGCTTCTGAAGCTTTGGGTGCTCACCCTTACTGCACAGGTATTGTAAACCGGCAGTACAATTCAATATCACTGGTATGATATTGTTATTATTATGTTTCAATTCGGGTTCAACCAGCCTTATCCATAACTATTTTAAGCATCAGTGGTTATATGTGAGGTATTATGACCTGCCCTGCGGTAAACTACCAAGGGATCTTGTGATCTATTTTGTGTGCATGATAATCCAAAAAAATTCATCTGGACCAGTCAAACAATATGATGAGTATAAAGAGGATAATTATAAAGTGGCGTCTTAATAGTGTTGAGCACAATACAAAACATGCGCGATGGCACGACAGAGCAAAGTTATTGCTACCCTATTACATGACTCCACGAGTCCAAATGATTAACTATTTTTCAAAAGGTCACAAATATGAACCGCCCAGGGGATCAATCTTCTTGATTCCGATGGCCCGACACTTCCGGATCATGCCTCTTCGATTCTTCGTCCTATTCTACTTCTTGAAAGGTTGGTGATGACCAGTCAATGCCACTCAAAGCTTGGAACTCAGCTTCATCATCAATAAGCTTGGACGGGTCAACTTCAGGAGCAAAAGTGTGCTTATGGATTGGGGGGATAAGATCTTTCACTTTGTAAGACAGCGTTGGCATCTTCTAATTTCCCAAGTCATAAGCCGGTTGATACTTGGTGAGGTCTCTCTCATTGGCAATCAGACTGGCCAGAGGACGTATATCCTTCACCCAAGCAGCAAAGTCCTTCTGGTCAAACGGAGTGCCATCTTCCCTAAAGCTTGGAGACCCGATAGAGATATAGGCTGGGTCTAGCTCCTGTAACCATGCTTTGGCCCGGCTTAAAGCAGTCACAGCTTTGGCTCTTGCTGATGATTGCTTCATCTCACTAAACTGCTCAGGTAGAACGGAAAGTTTCCTTAACAAATCAACCAAGAGAGTGGGGGCTTCGTTGGACGGAGAAATTATGGCCAATGCATGATGTGCACCAGTGTAAAGCTGCTCCACAAGCGTGTAAACCGCCTTCAGCTTCACAAGCATATCCTGGTTGGGATTGGTGCTCCTGGGCCCTACGTAATAATCATGGATGGATTAAAGGCGGTTCATATCCTCAAGGAGGATATTCAAATTTGACAATCATAAAGCGACTTACCAAAGATAGCCGAAACCATCTGGGACACATGGCGCTTTAAGCCGGTGAGTTCCATGGTCGCTTCCTGGAGAGCCGCCTCCGCCTTTTCAGCCCGCTGTGTCAAGGCAATCTTTTCTTCAGCCCAGGCGCTTTTTTCAACTTCAAAGCCGGCTTTCAGTTTTTCTGCCGCAGCCACGCTGAATTCGAACTTTGGGTTCGCCTTATGGGACTCAGCCTCTTGCAGCTCCAAACGAGTCTTCGAGTCAGACAGCTCTGATTGAAGTTGAGTAGTGGTGGCCTATTCATACACCGGATCAAAAATCATAATTCAACGATTAGTTCAAAACATTAAGTCCCAAGGGTTGTGCAAGCAACAACACTTGGCACTTGGGGGCTAATGTCTGCCGAAAGCTTCATTTACGTGGCGGCTTATGTGAATAAGTCCCGAGCACTTTGCGAGCAAGGTTCTTGGCACTTGGGGGCTAATGCATATTGCTTGTCTTGTTGCAATTTTACGACGACCCCTTGGTGCTACAAACGGCCACAGCCGGCTCATGAGAACTACACAAGTAAGTACTGGTTTCAAGAGTATGAAGGATCGGCTCATTCATACAGATTAAACCGGCCCTTGGGGGCTACGGGTTCAGTGCTAATCAAGACATATCTATTTTAAACCGGAGGCTTTAGGCCGGATTTTGAAAGTATTCTTTCATAGGTTGTTATTCATATTCTTGGTGATAAAGTCTACAGCATATTCAAATTCATCATAAACAGTAGACTTGGGGGCTGCGAGGATATGCATAACTTAAGAATGGAGGAGATCATACCTCAAATTTTTGGTGCATCTGCTTCACCATGTCAACTTCAAGCTCACGGCTGCTGTGTACTTGACTGATAAAGCCAGAGTATATTTCACCAATGCTCAGTTGAGAATAATTGGTGACATCAAATCACACTTTGTGCTTCTCAAGTTTTTTTCCTTGGCAGAGTGCTTGGCCAGGGCAGTAGGTCCTTTCGGCTCTTTAAAGCCGGTCTTAGTAATCACTACATCATCGGTTTGTGCGTCGGCTGTCTTGACAGGGCTTGGGGCTTCAGGACAAAGTGTTGCCACAGGCTTGATCAACAGGAGGTGCATGAGTCGTTGATGGAACGTCAAGAACCAGCTTAGATGATTGAGGGACGGAGATTTCAGGTGCCGAGGTTTGTTGCTCTGGCTCACTGATTTTTGGGTCTTTGACCGTCTTATTCATCTTTGCCCTCTTGCTAGGCTTGGCTTTTCCACTGCATGAGTCATAAAAGGTCAGTATAAGTATAAAAGGATAATAATGAGTAAATGATAAGTAAATTGCCATTACCCGGGAGCAGTCTTGAAAGCCAGAAGATGAGATTGAATTGATTCGCTGGAAGAGGAATGAGATGTTTCCTGATAATTTGATTCGCAAGAATTGAGTGGTTGGCGAATGAGACCCGCCAAAGGATAAAAAGAGTTTAAGTCGAGGGTGAACTCATTTCGACACTTCTTCGGAGTGTTCGGTAAGCCGGAGGATAGTTCTGCATCCTTGCTAGTCCGAGTCTATCACCGGCTCTCGTGCTGTTGTTGCTTCAAAAGAAAGCGAGGATCCAGATGAGCTAAGCGGTGTGAAAATCTTACTTTCCGGGTTACTCTTCGGATTTTTCTGTCTTCGCAAGGGCTCGGAGTCGGATGAAATGATAGTTACCTCTTCCTCAAGAGCTTGACTGGTCCCCGTGGCATCCTGATGATAGTCAATGTCAATAAGATGGTTGAAAAAGGAGCCAAGAGAGTCAAGGCCTACCTCCGACTTAGAGATATCGTCCAGTTCAAGCAGCTTAGAAGCGCTAGGCTTTTTTCCCTTCTTCTTGGTGGTTCTCTTGGTGGCTTTCTTGGCCTTCTTGGCCCTTTTCATAGCTTCATGATCATATTCTTTCTTCCAAAAGTCGTCATCAACCTGTGAAAATCATCAAAGTTGAAATAAACAAAGTAGTAAGGATGAAGGCAAAATAGCTAGTTTGGCGGCTTACTTCTGGTGCAGGGTTAGATTCGTAGAAAGGGCTTAGGCCCACCTTGCTGCAGACAGCCGGGCTCTCATTCAAAAGCGACTTTGTCATCTCATTAATGGTGTCATCTATTAAATCCTCAGAGCTGTGGCACGGTGGATCCTTTATGCTACCGGTGTAGGTGCACATTAAGCCAGTGCGGCGACTCAAGGGGATGATCCGCCATGCGACCAACATCGAACCAAGTCAATGCCAGTTAAGCCGTTTCCCAAGAGAGCTTTAACCTTGCCAATAGTGGGGGTGAGTCTTTTGCGCTCAACAGCTATCAGCCCATCCGGAGAGGATGATTTGATTCAAGGCATAGGGCGTGAAAGCTGGGCAGTCCGTTCTCATCAGCCAGAGAAGTGTCCTTGCAGTAGAACCATTTCGGGTTCCAATCCTTGGGATGACTCGGCAGGTGCGCATAAGGGAAAATAGCATCCCTCTATCGTTGGATCGAGATCCCACCAAGTTCTAAGCTGGGTCCGTTGGAGTACTCGTTCTGGCGGTTCAAATAGAAGTACTCTCTGAATAGCTCCACACTGGGCTCCTCTTGAAGGTACACCTCACAGAACACTTGGAAACTACATATGTTTGACACGGAATTGGGTCCGATGTCTTGAGGATGAAGGTTGAAAAAGTGCAGAATGTCCCGGAAGAATTTAGAGCCGGGCGGTGAGAAGCCATGATTCATATGGTCAGTGAAGACAATGACTTCGCCTTCCTTGGGCTGAGGTTTCTCTTCTTCCGTCTTAGGGGCGCGGTAAGACATGACAGACTTCTTCGGCAAATAACCGGTTTCACAAAGTCTTGAAATGTGTTTTCCATGACGATGGAGGGAACCCAGTTACAGGAAGTGGTTGTTTTGGGCGGCATTATGAAGAAGGAAGCCTAAAAAGAAAAAGAACAAAGTTTGCCGGTTCAAATTAAGCCGGACGGAAAGTATTACAACACATATTCAAAATGGCGGCTTAAAAAGGGGGCCTAATGGTATATGACTAGTTACAACAGGTTATGTAAGCCGCCATGAGCAGTTTGATGTCTATCAAAGGAGAAATCTGTTGAGCATTGAATTTAACTACAGCCGGTGATATGAGATGCCATGACTAGGTGGATCTATCAAGGTGCAATTTTTTGTTAAGTACCGTATAAATAGGTTTCATAGGTTACAATCATTATTTCGGATCAGTGGCATTTCAAAAAAAGAAAATAAATCAAGACCTAAAACCAGTACAGGGGAGTTCATAAGCTCTAAAGAGATCTCTTTTCACGGTAAAAGTATCCGCTAGCATTGAAGGCAAGGGTAAAACTACTACCACACAAGTTTTATGCTATTTCCAGATCAACGGGTGCCTTGGGTTGAACATGAACGATGAACTATGAAGAACACGAAAAGCTCAGAAACCCTGATGCAGATCTGGGTTACAGGAGAGCGAGTACTTACAGATGCAGATCGGCTTTGGACGAGCGTTGCCGTTCTCTAGTTTGTTCAGGGTGATGCAGCGGCAAAGGACGAGGACGACGGTGTGCTTCGCGGCGGCGGTGGAGCTCGAGCACAGGAGAGTCGTGAGAGGAGGAAGACGATGGAAAGAAGGGAGAATGAGAAGAGGCTATCTGTGACTATTTATAAGGAAAGGTGTCAACTTGTGTATATAAAGGGATAACCGGACGGTGGTTCAGGACAAGAAACAACAGATCGAAAGCTAGGTCGAGCGGATTCGCTCCCTGGTAATCGAGACATAAGCAATACCACCTCAAACTGGATTAGGCCTTTACCTTCACCGCAAGGGGCCGAACCAGTATAAACTCCGATGTCCTTTGTCCCGTTTAACCCCTTTAAGCTACCTAGTTGCGATGGCTCCATGACTAAGTCCTTTCGCTAGGACATCTGCCGTGACTATTCCACGACACTATGTATATATGGTTCCCGGTGTTCCTCTATAGATGATCCAAGATCATCGGATATGACAATCTTATGCAATATCATATGATTCTATGGTTATTGCTTACAAGCTCTTCGTTTTTCTCTTTGCTTAAAAGCTTATTCTCTTTGTTTTTTTATATGGCCACTTATGCGAAATGCACAAATTAACATAGCAATTGCGTATATGCGGGAACAATCTTGTGACACAAGAGATGATATGGTACCAAGATGATACCAATATGGTACGGTATGTATGCAATGGACAGGCAGATCGATGATCACTAATGTGCACAAGTAACGTTGCCGGCAATACTCAAAGGCTACTCTTGATAGGTAAGCGATGCAAAATGGGCTAGGGGTTATCAAAGCAATGGCAAGAATGAATGTACAATGATGGGATACCAAGATACCAAGGTGATATAGAGGTTACCGTCTTCCTTGCGGTTAGAGTGTTAAAATGGTGAAGGTGGTCAATGTCGAATGCTTGTCAAAGTTGAGCGGCGGTGTTGTCGATGTTGAACCGTTCCTAGTTAGCCAAAACTCGCTAGGAAACAGGAAAACCACAAACACAAAATCTCCAAAGGCAAATGTCAAATGGTGGTAGCGGAAAAGTGGTGGTGGTTGCGAAAGTATTGGTGGAAACCAGTCAAAATGGGTTAAGGTGGTGAAAGGGTATGATGGGCTATACACACTGTCGGAGCTGAAAGCACAGTCCCTAAGTAGCCGAAACACCTTAGGAGACACAACTCACAACATAAATAAAATTGGGTTAAGTTGGGATGAATTAGTTATGGTCAAAACGGTGAAACATGGGAGGCTGAAGTGCCAGGGGTCGGACATCCGGGGTGGGGGCCAGAAATCCGGGACCTGATGTCCAGAACCGCGCGCGAAATTGCGCTCCAGGAGCTGGATGTCTGGGCTACGGGCCGGATGTCCGGGGGGCAGATGTCCAGGGCCACGAGCCTGATGTCTGGGCTCCAAAACCGAGGATGAACACGAGGAACTCAATTTTGGGGGCGGAAATTGATGATTTCAGGGGCAAATTTTGTCGGATTTCGTGGATGGAATGTGGGGAAACTTGGGGGAAAGCTAGATCTACTCGAAACACATCGAATCCATGGATCAAAATCAACAAAACATCATCAAACCAACATATCACAAAAAAATGGGGGCTATTTTTGGATGGGATTTTCAAAATTAGGATGAAATCAAACAAAGGAAGGCTAGAAAAACAAGGGATATGGGCTCAAAATTCGTGATCAACCTTGCTCTGATCTAGGATGATGTGGGGTGGAAACCCTAGGGCCGATCTTTCACAATTGGAGCGGATCCTACAAAGAACACGAGGGGAAAACACGAGGGGAAACACGAGGGATATCACTCAAATCAAAAAGAAATGATCGTACATGTGCTAGATCCATGAACATAAAGAGATACACGATCCATGATCAACAAAGGACGATACAAACGGTAACTAGTTCATCTCCATGAGGAGGCCTTGAATCAGCGAGGGATCTTCCTGTGAGGGGTCTTGTATCCAAGCGTGGATCTTCTCCGAAGAGGCCGCGGTCTCTCGATCGAGAAGAACCACAAGGATGAGCAAAGCTCTATCTCTATAATGAGCTAAACCATTGCTAACCCTAACTAGGAGGAGGAGGGGGTCTATATATAGTGCTAGCCCACGAAGGGGTAAGGGAGAGGGGGATACATGGGCCTCGGGCCCTGTCCATGCGTGCAGGCAGGCATCGGATGCCCGGGCTGGGGCTGGATGTCCGGCAGTTCGCGAGACGTCGGATGTCCGGGGCACTGGCCGGATGTCTAGCCTGGCGGTGGCCAAATCTGTTCTTCTCTGGATAGGCACTGCTGGATTTCCAGGATGACGCCAGATGTCCAGGCTATGGTCTCGCGCTGAATGTCCGGGATGGCCGCCGGATGTCTGGCCGCTAATGCTTTTGGCTATCTGTTGGGAAGCTCCTGCGCGGCTACCCAGGTGCCAGATGTCCGGCCTATGGTCCAGATGTCCGGCTGTTGTAGCTTCAGCAGCTCCGTCTTCTTCCGTCTTTGCTTCCACGCTTCCGTCGCGGATGGTGTAGTTGTTCCTTGCTGCTCGCACTCCTCCTCTACATCCGTGAAGCTCCCACAATACCTATGCATGCACACGGGAAAACTGTCAAGTAGTATACCATCCTCGAAGGGGTTAAGTGAGCGCGTGTAAAGGAGATGATTCACCTTTGTGTATGTGAAGTAGATGTTGCACGTGCCACTTGCCGAATGGACTCTTGACATGGTGATGTCCATAGGATGCTCTGCGTCAATCGCCGTCTATAACCTATCTTCAAGTGAACCCTATGGAGGCCCTCCTCTAGGGCTACTGTCGGGGGGATGACCCCCGGGTAGGCTCAAGGAGACAAGTCAACATTTCAAAACATTGGGACGACTCTGATCCCTCAAACTGGTTGGCCCTTCAGCCGGCTCCTCCTACTGGAGGTCGGCTGGACATAGCGCCTCGCTCGGGCCGTCTGGTAGTAGTCAACAACCGACGGGGCCATCACTCGTCAAATCCAACCATACAAGAAGACGTCCTCCACCTTGTGGGGAGCATGGCTACAGTGCCGTCGGTACCGCTAACTGGGATGACTGGCGTCGGGGCAGCCCGGTGCTGCAGCACGTATCCGCCTCCCCTTCCGTAATGCCACGCCCTACGGGCCACAATGTTGTGCAGCCGGCGGGCCCCATGGGCGATAGGACCCTGCAGCCTGCGAGCCCCATGGCCAATAGGACCCTGCAGCCAGCGGGCCCCACTAGAGGCTAGAGACGCTGGCAACAAGGGCCCACCCCTCTTTCTCAGGCATTTTGTAACCTGGGAGGCCGAAGTATAAGGCCTCCCAGGAGCCCCACTAAGAGGGGGTTGGCTCAATATTGCCACCACACCCACACACTTGAGGCAGAGAGCAGAGCTAGAGCTCTCCTCTTACTCCTCCGATACAGCTTTAGGGGCAACCATGTACACCTTGTGTTCATCTTAGTGATCCTTACAGGACTAGCGAGGTTACCTCCACCGAAGGCCCCTGAACCTGGGTGAGGGAGTCCCAGATTAGGGGGTGTCCGGATAGCCGAACTACCATCATCAGCCGAACTATCATCGGCCGGACTATCATCATCGACCGGACTCCAAGACTATGAAGATACAAGATTGAAGACTTCGTCCCGTGTCCGGATGGGACTTTCCTTGGCGTGGAAGGCAAGCTTGGCGATACGGATATGTAGATCTCCTACCATTGTAACCGACTCTATGTAACCCTAGCCCTCTCCGGTGTCTATATAAATCGGATGGCTTTAGTCCGTAGGACACAACAACAATAATCATACCATAGGCTAGCTTCTAGGGTTTAGCCTCCTTGATCTCGTGGTAGATCCACTCTTGTAAACATCCACAATATCAATATCAACCAAGCAGGACGTAATGTTTTACCTCCATCAAGAGGGCCCGAACCTGGGTAAAACATCGTGTCCCTTGTCTCCTGTTACCATCCGCCTAGACGCACAGTTCGGGACCCCCTACCCGAGATCCGCCGGTTTTGACACCGACATTCGTGCTTTCATTGAGAGTTCCTCTGTGCCGTCACCGATAGTAGGGATGCCTTCTCCCGTCTTCAAGGACGGTATTTTCACCAAAGGAGCCTTGGCCGCCGGCCAAACTATACGGCTAGGTGGTTTTCTTATGACCGCCTGTCCGGCCACCGCTTCGACAATGACTTCTCAAGTCGTTAAAAGCAATCTTCATGTCAGCTCGGAATTTGCCGAGCGGCTGGATCCAATAGAGCTTTCGTCTGTCAACGAGCTCTTGGATCGCATCGCCGCCCTGGGAGTCGCTACAGACTAAAATCAGATTGGGCTTAAAACCGATCTGAGAGAGATTAACTCTCCCCAGGTCACCCACCACGTTGCGGTGGTAGAAGAACAATGCGGCAACTCTTCTCCTGTATTGAAAACTAGTCATGTCCGGGCTCCCAAACCCTCCTTGCCGGATTCCCGCGGAGGGACGGACTTCGATCGAGCACTGAACCTAAAATCAGGCCTCGTTGGACAACGTCCAACAATCAAAGCTTCCAAATTTGGAAACTTCTCGGCCTTCGAGCCTTGAGATGGGTAGGGTTCCGGACTTAATTCCGCCCACCCGACCAGATATATGCGATCTATCTCTAATCCGGCAAGAGCCCGCTGAAACAGTACATCACTACTGGGCCAGATTCCTCCCAGTTATGGACAGGATAAAGGACTGTCGAGAGGAAAACGTAATCTCAATTTTTTGCAATAATTGCACGGACGAGGGGATCTTGAACGCCGTCAGCCGTCGTGAAATTACACGCTTTGCCGACCTGGCGTCCATAGTACGAAAGTACTGTGCGATGGAGAGTGTCCGGAAAACCGAAAATAAATTTTGGGACAATCCGGCCCCGAATACAACCCCAGTCCGCAACAAAAGGGTGCACTATACTCAGGCACCAGACACAAAAATCAAAAAGCAAATACCCCATAGAGGGCACAGAACCGTACTAGAGGGATGGCTTAGCGGACCCTGTAAAATTCACAGTACAGAAGGCGCCATCCCAACACATAGCCTTCGAGCATGTTGGATATTACGGCAGGTGGCCAAAAGTGGAGAGGAGCTTCTAGCCCCGGAAAACCACTCCAACAATATCAGTACGGTATCAACAGTCTTCGAGACTTTCGCAACAAATAATATGTGGAAACGAACAATCCGCAACCTCGCCGAAGTCTACCAAGTAGCAACAACTAATCCATGGAGCGACACAGCCATCACCTTCAACGCCAGCGACGAACCTAAATTCTGAACAGCCCGAGCTCCAGCTGCACTGGTACTTAGTCCAATAGTGGACGGCTTTCGACTTACAAAGGTCCTCATGGATGGCGGCAGCGGACTAAACCTCATCTACGAGGAAACCCTTCAAAAAATGGAAATAGACTGGAGCCGCATTGAGCGAAGCAGCACAACCTTCAGAGGAATAATCCCTAGCAAGGAAGCGCGCTGCATAGGAAAAATCACACTCGATGTGGTATTCGGCTCGCTGGACAATTACAGATCCGAAGAAGTCACGTTCCAAGTGGCCCCGTTCAACAGCGGATATCACGCGATATTAGGACGAGAGGCATTCACAATTTTTCAAGCCGTACCCCATTACGGGTACATGAAGCTCAAAATGCCTGGGCCCGGCGGAATAATCACTCTCGTTAGTGATCAGGACATAGCACTCCGCACCGAAAACAAGACAGCCGCATTAGCCTTAGAGGCACTATCTGAAGCCCTAGCGGCAGAGGAACTCACCGCGCTGCGCTCTACGGTGAATAGGGACGATGTGATACTCGATAAGAGGTCCAAGTCCACCTCCTTTAAACCAGCAGATGAAATAGTAAAATTCCAGGTCCACCCAACGAACCCGACAAAGACGGCCTCCATCGGGGCACAATTGAACCCTGATGTAGACGCCGCACTGCGAGAATTCCTTCGGGAAAATTGGGACATTTTCGCCTGGCACCCCTCGGATATTCCCGGAATCCCACGGAGATTGGCGGAACACAGCCTAAACATCCTAAAAGGATTCAAGCCAGTCAAACAGGCTCTTCGACGATTTTCCGAACCCAAAAGACAGGCAATGGGAGAAGAGCTAGCCAAACTATTGGAAGCCGGATTCATCAGAGACATCAAACATCCGGATTGGCTAGCAATCCTGGTAATGGTACCAAAGAAGGACAAATCCTGGCGCCTATGTGTCAATTTCAAAGACCTAAATAAAGCCTGCCCAAAGGATCCCTTCCCCCTCCCCCGCATCGACCAAATCATCGATGCCACCGCAGGGCATGATTCATTGTGCTTCCTGAACGCATACTCTGGCTATCACCAAATCAAGATGGCAGAAGCGGATCAAGCCGCAACGGCATTCATTACTCCATATGGACCATTCTACTTCAACACGATGCCCTTCGGACTTAAAAACGCCGGCGCAACATATCAGCGCATGATTCAGACATGTCTGGCTCCCCAGATCGGCAAAACAGTAGAGGCATACATAGACGACGTAGTCGTCAAAACTAAACACGTCGAAACTCTAGTAGATGACTTGAGGGTCACATTCGACAACCTCCGAGCATATGACATCAAGCTGAATCTGGAAAAATGCGTTTTCGGCGTACCAGCCGGAAAGCTCTTGGGCTTCATTGTATCCGGTAGAGGAATTGAAGCAAATCCGGCCAAGATCCAAGCTCTATCACAGCTGGATATTCCAAAAAATCTCAAACAAATCCAAAAACTGACTGGATGCGTGGCGGCTCTCAGCCGCTTTATCTCCCGCTTAGGAGAAAAGGCATTGCCCCTCTATCGCCTCCTCAGACACACCGAACACTTCGAGTGGACGGGTGCTGCCACTGGCGGACTCGAAGAAATAAAGGCCGTATTGGCAACAAATCCGGTCCTGGCTGCGCCCAACCTGGGCGAACCTATGTTGTTATACATCGCGGCAACACATCAAGTTGTGAGCGCGGTGCTCGTCGTAGAACGAGAGACGGAAGGGCATAAATTCCCTCTTCAAAAACCAGTGTACTATGTATCCACTGTTTTAACCCCCTGCAAGTCCCGCTACCCACACTACCAAAAAATAGCGTATGCGGTGTTCATGGCATCCCGGAAGCCGCGACACTACTTTCAAGAGTGTTCGATAACAGCGGCCTCCGAAGTACCCCTAAATGACATTATAAACAACCGCGAGGCGACGGGCAGGATTGCAAAATGGGCCATCGAGGTCCTACCATTTGATATAACTTACAAACCCCGGCAAGCTATAAAGTCGCAAGTTTTGGCTGACTTCGTCGCTAAATGGACTGAAGCCGAACTCCCTAAAGAGTACGGCGCATACTCCAACTGGATTATGCACTTCGACGGCTCCAAAATGTTGGTCGGATTGGGGGCTGGCGTCGTATTGACGTCCCCAACCGGGGACACAGTCCAATACGTACTTTAGATAATGTACACGGACTCCAACAACGCAGCCGAATACGAGGCCCTCTTACATGGCCTCCGGATGGCAATCTCCATGGGCATTCAACGCCTAGAGGTGCGCGGGGACTCAAACCTCGCAATATCCCAAGTAAACGAAGACTTTGATGCCAAGGATCTGAAAATGGCAGCCTATCGTAACGATGTCCTTAAAATGTCAGCTCGGTTCGACGGACTCGAATTCCATCACATAGCCAGGGATACTAACCAAGCGGCCGATATATTGGCACGCATCAGCGCAAAACGTGACGCTGTCCCTCCAAACATCTTCCTAGAACGGCTGTTCAAGCCATCCGTACTATGGGAAGAGGAGTCCGGAAATAACAAACCGGAAGCAGCCACACCAACCGACCCAGAGCAATTTGACATAAGCGGTGATTCCGCCGATGAAATAACACCTTCAGCCCACGACATAATGGCCGTAATTGCCCCGTGGACAGAGCCATTCCTAGCCTAATTGCTTAGGCAGGAACTTCCCGAAGACCAAAATGAGGCCCGCTGCATAGTTCGGCGATCTAAAGCCTACAAGGTCCATGAGGGAGAACTTTATAAGAAAAGCACAACCGGAGTCCTTCAAAGGTGTATCTCCGAAGAGGAAGGGCGAGACCTCCTGGCTGAAATTCACGCCGGACTAGGCGGACACCACGCCGCAGCCCGGGCCCTTGTAGGAAAGGCATTCCGTACAGGATTTTATTGGCCGACCGCCCAGGCAGATGCTCAGGACTTAGTCCAACGATGCGTCGGTTGTCAGCTCTTTGCTAATCAGAGCCATATGCCACCCACCGCCCTCAAAACTATACCCATTACCTGGCCGTTTGCGGTCTGGGGGCTTGACATGGTTGGACCACTTAAAGGGGGAACCCACAAGCAAAGATACCTATTGGTCATGGTGGATAAATTCACCAAATGGATAGAGGCCAAGCCAATTAAAACGGCAGAGTCCGGACCAGTGATAGACTTCATATCCGGGGTAGTACACTGTTACGATGTCCCCCACAGCATCATCACCGATAACGGCACGAACTTCACAGCCGATGAGGTTAAATCATGGTGCAAAAATATGGGCATCAAGCTCGATTACGCTTCAGTCTATCACCCTCAAACCAACGGTCAAGTGGAACGAGCAAATGGTCTAATAATGAGCGGCATCAAACCCAGACTAGTGCGGTCCCTTACGAATTCTGACACGCACTGGGTAGAGGAGCTCGACTCCGTACTCTGGGGGCTGTGGACAACACCTAACCGTACTACCGGATTCACAACATTTTTATGGTATACGACGCAGAAGCAGTTTTGCCCTGCGACATCACTCATGACTCACCTCGAGTGCGCATGTACGAAGAAAGAGAAGCCGAGTTGGATCGGCAGGACAGCTTGGACACAATGGAGAAAGAACGCGATGTCGCCAAGGCTCGTTCCGCATTTTATCAGCAACAGGCTCGAAGATACCAAAGCAGAGAAGTATGGGCCAAGACTTACAACGTTGGCGGACTAGTTCTACGTCTGCCGGACAAGAAAAAGGACAAGCTCAAGCCCAAATGGGAAGGCCCCTTCATCATCGATCAAGTCCTGACCGGTGGAGCGCACCGTCTACGAAATGCATCGGATAACCGACTCGAGCCGAACCCATGGAACACAGCCCGCCTCCGAAGATTCTATGCCTAGCGCCGGACTAAGAGTTTGTCCCTTTCCCCCGTCCAAATTTTTTATACTTCAGCTGCCTTTTTGTTTCTCTTTTTTCTCTCACCCCTATTCATAACAGCCTTAAAAGGCTTATTTGCGCATAGTTCGCACGTAATTGATGTGCTATCCGCAATCACTATACCTGGGGGCTTCTTTACAAGAAGCTTAATTATAAGGGCTTCATGCCCAGCACGCGTGTTAAACTTCCACGTGTACCTTTTATTCACCAATATATGCATCGATATGACTTAAGTTTTGGCCTAGCTGGGTTGCCTGGCTCCTGTGCTTACCCCTACATTCCCGATTGTTCGGCTAGGAGGTAAAGGGAGCACCTCTGCGATTGTTACTGCCGGGTCAGCCGGATGTGTACCTCAGACTGGGTGAAGCCGAAAGCTAGCGTTCTTAAGGGAATATTCGGTCGGTGATTTGAAAGATGATTTTTTACCAATTTATTTATCTGCCCCCAGATGTTATCCTGCTCTTTTCGCAGTCCGGACATGCACTTTAGGGCATGCCTCCCCCAGAGGAAAGGAACCCTTAACGGAACTATTCTCCCTGGAAGATGTTTCTTACTAACCATGTAATATAACATAACTAGTTGGGCACTTGTCTGATAAAGCACTAATGACCCCTACGCCTGGTCTCCATGCATACCCCGGTTGTTTCATAATCGAGAAGGTATTCGGACACACTCCGGACTCTAGGGTCCTGAGGTCGAAGCGAAAAGGTCGGCAAAGACAAACGATCTACAATCCGGCTAGAAGGCATTTTACATGTCATTTTATAATACATTGTCAAATTGACTGACTGTATTCTTCCTCAATCCCGTCTAACAGGCTGTCTAATTTATAGTCCTGTTGGGAAAACTTAGCGGCCAACTCTACTTGGTCGTATACTAAACTTACAGGGATCTCCTTCCCATCGGGCCCCACAGGTCCGACTTCGGCCATGTGGTTGCGATCCGCCTTCTTGTACAGCGTCTGTACCATGGCCCAGGCCTCCCTGGCACCTTGGCGGCAGGCTGAAATCTTCCATAAATGGAAGCGCTGCCGCACTCCCTGAAGCTTCTCCGCAAGCTCCCCAAGGCCCTCGGGTAGGGAGAAGGCTGGCCATAAAGCCTGGATGACGCCGCGCATTGCCTGCCGAACTCGTTCGATCAGTTGCAACAGCTCGGGAAGTTGATCACCCGTTGATACGGGCATCTCCTCCGCAGGACGACCTGTGAGTATACCTACAGACATATTTTGTCAATTGACTTCCTCGCCGAACTCTTCTTTTCAAAGGAGTTCGCTCAAGCACTTACTATAAATGCCGCGACGAAGTCGCTGATTCTCCTTAATGGAGCCGGACAGCTCGGCCCGAACGCCTTTCAGCTCTTCTCCAAGCTGGGCATAGGCATCTTGGAGTTTGTTCCTTTCTTGCTGTACTCTATTCAGCACCCTCTCGCCGGCCTTCAGCTGACGCAGAAGTTCTCGCCTGTCCGGATCTTGTCCGGCAGCACCTGCAACGTCATTATCAGACTTGCGCACATGCCAAACACTACTTATCTTTTTAAATAATGTGTTACCAGGAGAGGTCCCTGTGTTTCCTCCTGCGGCAGCGAGTGCGGCCTCAAGTTGGGCCTTGCACTCTTGCAGCTCCTGAGACAGTCGGGTATTCTTCTCGGTAAGATCCTGCGTTTCATATGATCCTTAAATCAGTTAATATAACTACTTTAAGTCTTGGGGGCTACTGGCATATATAACTATTAAATTCTCTTACCCGTATGTCTTTTACATACTGCTCCGTGGCTCTAGTAAAACCATCTTGAGCAGCACGAAGGTGTGCGTCCCCCGCGTTAAAGGCATCCAACGCCTCAGGGGAGAAGTACGCGTCACGAAAAACTGTCCGGCGGCGCCTGTGGTTCATAGCGCTCTCCACCTCAGATTTGGTGGCGGACAGTCTATCGGCATCTTCCGTTGGAGGAGTATCCGGCTCGCGCCTTGCGCTCGCCTCCCCCTCCGGACCAGGCACTAGAGCTTGGCTGGTAGAGGCTGGATTGGCAACCTCTACGCCCGCAGTCCGGCGGGCGCTTTTTCTCCTGCGGAAGTTATAAGCACTCAAACACTTCCTAGGGACGTTGTTCTAAAAAACGAACCGTGAGATATACCTTTGCGGCGACGCTTCGACTCGTGCCGCACTCCTCTTCCGCCTGCTGGGCCGAACTGACCCTTGTTGGTCAGCCGTCATGGGTTCGGCTTCCTGCCTTGAAGGCGCAACCTGCACGACACAGTTGTATATGGTGGTCAGAAACGTGCGAAGATGGAGTAATGGTGTTAAGAATCCGGTCATAAGTACCTGGGAAGGTGGTGACAAGCCGGGGTAGTCGGCTGTGATGGCGACTAAAGCATTATCGATGCTGAGCTGATGGAACACCCCATCAATTAGCTCCACCTTTATATCCGGATCCTCTTCGAAGGTCGGATCGAGGGATCTTCTCAGATCCTCGTGTTGCGGAGCCGGACTGTGAATGTCCTCCACATCCCGGCGCAGTTCCTGCGCCAAAATCACAGAGTAAGGAACTCGGCTTTAGAAGCGCGGGTCGGATGAATAAACGTTCGCTTACCCAGCTCCGAGGGTTACTCATGGAAAACCCGTTCAATGGGTTCGTACGGAGGAAGTCTTCTTTCTCCCCCTTGTACAAGCCGGACAGGATCTTCGCCAGATCCTCGGCCGAGCCCGGCCACTTGCGGCCGTGGCGGGTGGCGTTGTCCTCCCCGTTAAAATCCCACATTGGGTGGCCCCTGTATTGCAGGGGCTGCACCCCCCGCATAATGCATGTTGCCATGACTCCAATCATGGTCAACCCAGAATGGGCCAGTAACCTTATCCGGCCCATCAAATAATGGACGCTCTTGTCTTCCTCCAGTTGGGGGCTCCGCGGACGCCAACTAAGGCGTTTCTTCAGAGGAGCATTACTGAACTCCGGGAGGCCGATCCGAACAGGGTCCGGTAGCGGAGCGTCTTCTATATAAAACCATTCCAAAGGCCAGTCTTCGGACGCCTTCTTAGGGGTTCCGGATGGATATCCGGTCCCGGCAACGCGCCATATTTCGGCGCCGCCCACTTGATATATGGACCCCTCGTAAGAGCGGGGTACAAGGCAGAACAACCTCTTCCACATCGCGAAATGGGGCTCGACGCCCAGGAATAGCTCGCAAAGAGCTACGTAACCCGCAATATGCAGGATCGAGGCAGGCGTGAGGTGATGAAGCTGGAGTCCGTAGAACGCCAAGAGCCCGCGGAAGAATGGATGTACAGGAAATCCGAGCCCCCTTATCAGATAGGGGACGAAGCATACCCGCTCCCCTTTGTTGGGACTTGGGGTAGCCTCCGCTTGCTTCCCACCTTTATAGGTGGCCAGCCCGGCTCGAACCGGAACCATGAAGGCTGGAGGGAGATATCCCCCCGCTTGGAGCTTCACCAGCTCGTTGTGCGGAACAGAGCATCTCCTCCAATCTCCTGGCAGAGGGCTGGGAGCGCGAGAAGAGGAGCCGCGTTGACGGTCCATGTTGGAATGGATTCTCGGTCGAAAGCGCAACGATGAGTATTCGCGAGAGGAAGATGGTGTGATTTGGATCTGGATTCTTGCCTCTCTTATAGGCAGATTATTCGCACAACTAGGGGGTAAAACATAAAAGACACCCTGGCTTTTCGCATTCGTGCAACACATGGAAGAAGGCCATTATTGGGCGTGGGAGCCAAGAAATGCAACATTAATGAGGAAGCCGGACACTGTTCGGCAGGTACATGGAACTTGAAGGAGAACCCGCCTTGCAACGCCAAAGACTACACACATGCTGGACTTATCGTCATTGAAGACTGGTTCGGGGGCTACTGAGGGAGTCCCGGATTAGGGGGTGTCCGGATAGCCGGACTACCATCATTGGCCGAACTATCATCGGCCGGACTATCACCATCGACCGGACTCCAAGACTATGAAGATACAAGATTGAAGACTTCGTCCCGTGTCCGGATGGGACTTTCCTTGGCGTGGAAGGCAAGCTTGCTGATACGGATATGTAGATCTCCTACCATTGTAACCGACTCTATGTAACCCTAGCCCTCTCCGGTGTCTATATAAACCGGATGGCTTTAGTCCGTAGGACACAACAACAACAATCATACCATAGGCTAGCTTCTAGGGTTTAGCCTCCTTGACCTCGTGGTAGATCCACTCTTGTAAACATCCACAATATCAATATCAATCAAGCAGGACGTAGGGTTTTACCTCCATCAAGAGGGACCGAACCTGGGTAAAACATCGTGTCCCTTGTCTCCTGTTACCATCCGCCTAGACGCACAGTTCGGGACCCCCTACCCGAGATCCGCCGGTTTTGACACCGACACTGGGCGTGTCTCTGTGTTCATCGGGCTCGTGCCTAATCCCGCATTCAGACGCCCTCGGCCCCTAACTGCACGAGATAAGTAACCCCATGGCATCTGTCGTGCAAATACCACAACATCTTCTCTCTCTTTTGTACTTTTTGTACTAGTATATCATATTGGTGTGCCTTGTTGTCGGGATATTCTTGCGACAGATGCTAGGGTGGCTTATCATGGATGGGGCAAGAGGACATCGTCGGGCCCTGGAAGCGGGAATGGGCGCGAGCTCGATCACACATGAGACGTACCCAGGTTCGGGGCTCTCCAGGGAGATAACACCCCTGGTCCTGCTGTGCAGGGTCTTCGCATGATGACTATGATCAAATGGTGGCTACAAGGTCGCTCCTTGAGATGTGTGCTAGAGGAAGAAGAAGGGCAAGGCTAGCTCTCTTGCTTCTCCTAGCTATGGTGTGTGTGGGGGAATGAGGGCTGAACCCTTTGCATGGGTGAGCCTGGGGTGTTTATATAGGCCTACCCCGAGGGGTACAATTGTAATATGGCCAGGTGTAGGACCCAAATATTAGTGTCTAAGGTCGCTGGGTTCTCCGCTGGCTGCTAGGGCCCGCCACTTGGTGGGTCCCACCGGATGCCAAAAATTCGGCCGACAGGTAGGGCCAGCCGCGTGCGGGCCATGCTGATTGCCTTTTGTTGTAGCTTCGTCCTTGATGACGGAGGCCGCGTCAGGAGTCGTATAGCTACAGTCCCACTGCTTGGTCAGCACACACTATAGACATACTCCGTCTTGTCAGAGTAATTGCGCGTGGACTCCGAGGGAAGGGAAGATCCGGCTATTGGAAGTCAGTCCAACCCCAAAGCCGCCTTCTTAGGGAGCTCCGTCTTCTAGGAGCTCATGGACAGTTAGGGCCCACTGCCTGCGGACCATACTGATCGCCCGTCATGGGAGCATGGCCCTTGCTGACGAGGGCCATGTCATGAGCCGCATGGCTACAGTGCCGCGCTTGGCAGGAAGATGATCGCCTGATCAGCCCGTACTATAGCCACGCTTCTCTGGGATTCGGGGGAGTGGGTGGCCTTGTAGCCACGCCCCATCTTGTCGCAGTGATGGAGTGCAGACTCCGAGGGGAGGACGGGTCGTCTGCTACGAGCCGGCCTCCCCAAGATCCGCCTTCTAAGAGGGCACCATCTTTTGGGAGCCGGCCCAAGGAGCCAGTCGCGTGTCCGAAAGGTGCGAGGGGCTTTGCTAGCCCCGATGTCTTGAAATGCTGAGGGGTGTGGATGAGGCTACCCGTGGTCAATCCCTCTGACAGTAGTCCCCAAAGCTAGTGAGGCACCATGGCTCAAAGCCGGAGTGCGTGAGTAGTTTCCTCCTTCGAGAGATCCCGTGCCCTTGCTTCGTCCGGCTTAAAGAAGCCGTCTGCCAGGAGCCGGTCGAGGCCGAACCGGCCGCCTGGTGGATTTGAATCGTCATGGCGGGCGCCGGGCTGGCGCCGCTGGGTGGCGTGCCTGCCACCCCTTGCTTGCTTGCCACGCGTCGCCAGCAAGCCAGGCCAGACTGTCAGCCCACGCGCGCGACGGGACGTTGCCGCAGGCCTAGGCCCACCACTACAGGGCCATGGCGTGCGTGCGGATCCGCTATGGCCGAGGCGGGCGATTGCCGTTCTGGGGCATAATGATTACGCGCTTTTAAAGCGCAGGATTTACGGGGTCATGCGGGCGTGGGCACAGTTAATCCCCATGTTCCCCATGACCTGCCGGTTCGGCTCTACCGCCGCTGCCCTATAAGTAGGAGGGAGGGGGTGCAGCCAAACGCACGTGCGCTCCTCCACTCTTCTTCTTCTTTTCGTTGCCGCTGCGCTGCTGCGCCTCCCACCACCGAAGCGCCTCCGCAACACGTCGTCGCCTAGCCTTGCCTCGCCACGCCGCCGCCAAGCCACCACGAACCATGGCGCGAGGCGAGTGGGACGGCTTGAATGTCCATGACGGGCACGTCGAGTTCCTCCGCACGACGCGGTGGATGCCCAACGAGGCGTGCATGGGGACGCGCCTTCCGGATGAGCGGGAGATCTTGCCAGCATCGGAGGCCCGTGAGTACGTTGTCTTCCGCAGCCATTTCCTCCATGGCTTCGGTTTGCCGGCAAGCGGCTTCTTCCGCGAGTTCCTCGACTTCTACCGCCTTCAACCGCACCACCTCACTCCCAACACAGTGGTCCTTCTCTCTGCCTTCGTCACTTTCTTCAAAGGCTACCTCGGTGTCCCGCTCACACTTGAGTTGTGGGGCAGGTTCTTCTACCTTAAGCTTCGCACCACGGCCAAGGGTGAGACGGCCCAGTGCGGCGCTTGCGGCTCCATGCGGCGCGCCAGTGCCGGGACCCGATTTCCCCCCGTTGTCTTGCACGAGTCGGCGAAGTTGTGGCAGAAGTCATACTTCTACATCCGCAACCTCCACCCGACCCGTGACTACGTCAACCTGCTGGCCTTTGCGCATGGCCCGCCTACTGAACCGTGGAACAATTGGGGGCAGCAGCTGATACGTCCATTTTGCACCATGCTTTATATCGATATTTATTGCATTATGGGTTGTTACTACACATTATATCACAATACTTATGCCTTTTCTCTCTTATTTTATAAGGTTTATATGAAGAGGGAGAATGCCGGCAGCTGGAATTCTGGGATGGAAAAGGAGCAAATATTAGAGATCTATTCTACACAACTCCAGAAGTCCTGAAACTCCATGAAAGTCAGTTTTGGAATATATTAAGAATATTTGGCGAAGTAAGCACCAGAGGGGGCCACCCACCAGCCACGAGGGTGGAGGGCGCGCCCTACCCCCCTGGGCGCGCCCCCTGCCTCGTGGGCCATCTGGCAGGCCCCCGATGCCCATCTTCTGCTATATGGTGTCTTTTGCCCTGGAAAAAATCATAAGGAAGCTTTCGGGACGAAGCACCACCATCTCAAGGCGGAACCAATCTAGGCTCCGACAGAGCTGTTCTGCCGGGGAAACATATTTTCGCCATCGTCATCACCATCGATCCTCTCATCAAGAGGTGGTCAATCTCCATCAACATCTTCACCAGCACCATCTCTTCTCAAACCCTAGTTCATCTCTTGTATCTGATCTTTGTCTTAAAACCTCAGATTGGTACCTGTGGGTTGCTAGTAGTGTTGATTACTCCTTGTAGTTGATGCTAGTGGTTTATTCAGCGGAAGATCATACGTTCAGATCCTTAATGCATATTATTACCTCTCTAATTACTAACATGAATGTGATTTGTGAGTAGTTACGTTTGTTCCTAAGGACATGTGAGAGGTCTTGTTATAAGTAATCATGTGAATTTGGTATTCGTTCGATATTTTTATGAGATGTATGTTGTCTCTCCTCTAGTGGTGTTATGTGAACGTCGGCTACAAGACACTTCACCATGATTTGGGCCTAGGGAAAGGCATTGGGAAGTAACAAGTAGATGATGGGTTGCTAGAGTGACAGAAGCTTAAACCCTAGTTTATGTGTTGCTTCGTAAGGAGCTGATTTGGATCCATATGTTTCATGCTATTGTTAGGTTTACCTTAATTCTTCTTTCGTAGTTGTGGATGCTTGTGAGAGGGGTTAATCATAAGTGGGATTCTTGTCCAAGGAAGGGCAGGACCCAAGTGCCGGTCCACCCACATATCAAATTATCAAAGTAACGAACGCAAATCATATGAGCATGATGAAAACTAGCTTGACAGTAATTCCCATGTGTCCTCGGGAGCGCTTTGCGTTATATAAGAGTATGTCTAGGCTTGTAATTTGCTACAAAAAGGATTGGGCCACCTTGCTGCACCTTAGTTACTTCTGTTACTTGTTACCCATTATGAATTACCTTATCACAAAACTATCTGTTACCGATAATTTCAGTGCATGCAGAGAATACCTTACTGAAAAACCGCTTGTCATTTTCTTCTGCTCCTCGTTGGGTTTGACACTCTTACTTATCGAAATCACTATGATAGATCCCCTATACTTGTGGGTTATCAAGACTCTTTTCTGGCGCTGTTGTCAGGGAGTGAAGCACCTTTGGTAGGTGGAATTTGGTAAGGAAACATTTACATAGTGTGCTGAAATTTACTGTCACTTGTTACTATGGAAAATAATCCTTTGAGGGGCTTGTTCGGGGTATCTTCACCTCGACCAGAAGAGCAAAGAGTTGCTCCTCAACCTACTAAACCTACTGAAAATATTTATTTTGAAATTCCTTCGGGTATGATAGAGAAACTGCTAGCTAATCCCTATACTGGAGATGGAACATTACATTCCGATATGCACCTAATCTATGTGGATGAAGTTTGTGGATTATTTAAGCTTGCAGGTATTCCCGAGGATGTCGTCAAGAAGAAGGTCTTCCCTTTAACTTCGAAGGGAAAGGCATTGACATGGTTTAGGCTATGTGATGATATTGGATCATGGAACTACAACCGATTGAAATTGGAATTTCATCAGAAGTTTTATCCTATACATCTGGCCATCGTGATTGTAATTATATATATAATTTTTGGCCTCCAAAAGGAGAAAGTATTGCTCAAGCTTGGGGGAGGCTTAAGTCAATGTTATATTCATGCCCCAATCATGAGCTCTCAAGAGAAATTATTATTCAAAAATTTTATGCTCGGCTTTCTCTCAATAGTCGCTCCATGCTCGATACTTCTTGTACTGGTTCTTTTATGATGAAGACTATTGAATTAAGATGGGATTTAGAAAGAATTGAATGCAACTCTGAAGATTGGGAACTCGACGAAGGTAAGGAGTCAGGTATAACCCCTAAGTTTGATTGTGTCAAATCTTTTATGGATACCGATGCTTTTCGTGAATTTAGCACTAAATATGGACTTAACTCTGAGATAGTAGCTTCTTTCTGTGAATCATTTGCTACTCATGTTGATGTCCCTAAGGAGAAGTGGTTTAAATATCACCCTCCCATTGAAAGTAGAGGTAGTACAACCTATTAAAGTTGAAGAAAAGACTATTACTTATAATTTTGATCCTATTGTTGCTACTGCTTATATCGAGAAACCACCTTTTCCTATTAGAATAAAGGATCATGCTAAAGCTTCAACTGTGGTTCATAAGAGTAATGCTAGAACACCTACACCTCCTGAGCAAATTAAAGTTTAACCTAGTATTGCTATGGTTAAAGATCTATTGGTCGATAATATTGATGGGCATGTTATTTATTTCTATGATGAAGCTGCAAGAATTGCTAGACCCGATACAAAAAATAAACATAGACCTGTTGTTGGCATGCCTATTGTTTTTATTAAAATAGGAGATCATTGTTATCATGGCTTATGTGATATGTGTGCTAGTGCGAGTGCAATACCTCATTCCTTATACAAAGAAATTATGCATGATATTGCACCTTCTGAGATAGAAGATATTGATGTTACAATTAAGCTTGCCAATAGATATACTATTTCACCAATTGGGATTGTTAGAGATGTTGAAGTCTTGTGTGGGAAAATTAAATACCCTACTGATTTTCTTGTCCTTGGTTCCCCACAAGATGACTTTTGTCCCATTATATTGGGTAGACCCTTATTGAATAATGTTAATGCTAAGATATACTATGAAAAGGATATTGTTACTGTCGGTTTAGGGGATATGTCTCATGATTTTAATTTTGCTAAATTTCATAGACAACCCCATGATAAATAATTGCCTAGTAAAGATGAAATTATTGGTCTTGCTTCTATTGTCGTGCCTGCTAATGATACTTTAGAACAATATTTGCTAGACCATGAAAATGATGTGTTTATGAATGAAAGAAAGGAAATAGATGAAGTATTCTTTAAACATGGACCTATTTTGAAACACAACTTGCATGTTGAAATCCTAGGGATCCTCCTCCACCCAAGGGTGATCCTGTGTTTGAGCTTAAACAATTACTTGATACTTTCAAATATGCTTATCTTGATGAAAAGAAGATATATCCTGTTATTATTAGTGCTAACCTTTCAGAGCATGAAGAAGAGAAATTATTGAAAACTCTGAAGAAGCACCGTGCTGCTATTGCATATTCTCTTGATGATCTTAAGGGGGCCAGCACAAAATAAAACTAGAGAAAGATGCTACCCAGTTGTTGATCATCAACAACGGTTAAATCCTAAAATGAAAGAAGTGGTAAGAAATGAAATACTAAAGCTTCTGGAGGCAGGTATAATTTATCCGGTTGCTGATAGTCGGTGGGTAAGTCATGTCCATTGTGTCCCTAAGAAGGGATGTATTACTGTTGTTCCTAAGTATCCCACAAAGAATTGTTACAGGTTATAGAATGTTAATTGATTTCCGTAAATTAAATAAAGCTACTAGAAAAGATAATTACCCTCTACCTTTTATTGATCAAATGCTAGAAACATTATTCTGGTTTCTCTCAAATACCTGTGTCAAAAGAGGATCAGGAAAAGACCACTTTTATTTGCCCTTTTGGTACATTTGCTTATAGACGTATGCCTTTTGGTTTATGCAATGCACGTGCTACCTTTCAAAGATGTATGAGTGCTATATTCTCTGACTTTTGTGAAAAGATTGTTGAGGTTTTCATGGATGATTTCTCCGTTTATGGAACTTCTTTTGAAGATTGCTTAAGCAACCTTGATCGAGTTTTGCAGAGATGTGAAGAAACTAATCTTGTCTTGAATTGGGAGAAGTGTCACTTTATGGTTAATAAAGGTATTGTCTTGGGGCATAAAATTTCTGAAAGAGGTATCGATGTTGATAAAGCTAAAGTTGATGCTAGTGAAAAGATGATGTGTCCTAAGGACATCAAAGGCATAAGAAGTTTTCTTGGTCATGCTGGTTTTTATAGGAGGTTTATTAAAGACTTCTCTAAAATTTATAGGCCTCTGACTAATCTCTTACAAAAAATATGTTCCTTTTGTCTTTGATGATGATTGTGTAGAAGCATTTGAAATACTTAAGAAAGCCTTGATTTCTGCACCTATTATTCAGCCACCTGACTAGAATTTACCATTTGAAATTATGTGTGATGCTAGTGATTATGATGTAGGTGTTGTTCTAGGACAAAGAGTTGATAAGAAATTAAATGTTATCCAATATGCTAGTAAAACACTAGATAGTGCCCAGAGAAATTCTACTACTTAAAAAGAATTTTCAGCAGTTGTGTTCGCTTGTGATAAGTTCAGACCTTATATTGTTGATTCCAAAGTAACTACTCACGCTGATCATGCTGCTATTAAATATCTTATGGAAAAGAAAGATGCTAAACCTAGATTTATTAGATGGGTTCTCTTGCTTTAAGAATTTGATTTGCATATTATTGATAGAAAGGGAGCTGAGAACCCCGTTGCAGACAACTTCTCTAGGTTAGAAAATGTTCTTAATGACCCACTACCTATTGATAATAGCTTTCCTGATGAACAATTAGCTGTCATAAATGCTTCTCATACTGCTCCATGGTATGCTGATTATGCTAATTACATTGTTGCTAAATTTATACCACCTAGTTTCACATACTAGCAAAATAAAAAGTTTTTCTATGATTTAATACATTACTTTTGGGACCCACACCTTTATAAAGAAGGAGTAGATGGTGTTATTAGACGTTGTGTACTTGAGCATGAACAGGAACAGATCCTACACAAGTGTCACTCTGAATCCTATGGAGGACACCACGCTGGAGATAGAACTACAGATAAGGTATTGCAATCCGGTTTTTATGGCCTACTCTTTTCAAAGATGCCCGTAAGTTTGTCTTGTCTTGTGATGAATGCCAAAGAATTGGTAATATTAGTAGACATCAAGAAATGCCTATGAACTATTCTCTTGTTATTGAACCATTTGATGTTTGGGGCTCTGATTATATGGGACCTTTTCCTTCCTCTAATGGATATACACATATTTTAGTTGTTGTTGATTACGTTACTAAGTGGGTAGAAGCTATTCCAACTAGTAGTGTTGATCATAACACTTCTGTAAAGATGCTTAAACAAGTTATTTTTTCGAGGTTTGGAGTCCCTAGATATTTAATGACTGATGGTGGTTCACATTTTATTCATGGTGCTTTTCGTAAAATGTTTGCTAAGTATTATGTTAATCATAGAATTGCATCTCCATACCACCCTCAGTCTAGTGGTCAAGTATAATTGAGTAATAGAGAGATTAAATTGATCTTGCAAAATACTATTAACAGATCTAGAAAGAATTGGTCCAAGAAACTTGATGATGCATTATGGGCCTATAGAACTGCATATAAAAATCCTATGGGTATTTCTCCGTATAAAATGGTTTATGGAAAAGCATGTCACTTACCTCTCAAACTAGAACATAAGGAATATTGGGCCATTAAAGAGCTCAATTATGATTTCAAACTTGACGGTGAGAAGAGGCTATATGACATTAGCTCACTTGATGAATGGAGAACCCAGGCCTATGAGAATGCCAAATAGTTTAAAGAAAAAGTTAAAAGATGGCATGACAAAATGATACAAAAGCGTGAGTTTAATGTAGGTGATTATATTTTTCTATACAACTCTCGTTTAAGATTTTTTGCAGGAAAACTTCTCTCTAAATGGGAAGGTCTTTACATTATCGAGGAGGTCTATCGTTCCGGTGCCATCAAAATCAACAACACCGAAGGCACAAATCCAAAGGTGGTGAACAATCAAAGAATCAAACATTACATCTCAGGTAATCCCATAAATGTTGAAACCAATGTTATTGACACCGTAACCCCGGAGGAGTACATAAGGGACACTTTCCAGAATGTTTCAGACTCCGAAAAGGAATAGGTATGTGGTACGGTAAGTAAAACGACTCCAAAACTGCTCAAATAGCATTTTTTTTCTCCGTTTTGGAATATTTTAAAAATTAGGAAAATAAGAAGTAGTCTGAAGTCTACATGAGGCATCGACGAGGGTGGAGGGAGCGCCCTCACCCTGGGCGCACCCCTGCCTCTTGGACACCCCGTCTGCCCTCCGGACTCAGTTTTCTTGCACAATACTTCTTTTGGTATGCAAAAAATCATTATATAATCTCCTGAAGGTCTTGAACACTGTACCACGACGAAATCTTCTATTTTCGTTTTGAGTTGTTTCTGCAGCAGATTTAGAGCAAGATGTCTTCTCAAGAGTCGGTCGGGGAGAGTTGGGTATCTCATCCGACACCGGGGCCAAGAGCAAAAAGTGATGCTGACCACTTTGGGCCATCAACGGAGGAAGAGATGGAGGCCGACTTTAAAAGGATAGAAGCCATGGAGGAGGATCAAGAAGTTACCTCTCGTCTCCAAGCTAGATTCATGATGGAGGAACTTCAGAGCTCAGCAATTCCAAACTCGGTCATCCCTCCTAGTGCTAGATTTCTTTCTTATGAAAATGTGAAGAAGAGTGTTACTTGTTCTCCCGTAGCTATGCGACATCCATGGGTGAAAGGAGCTTTAGCCGTCATGGGTAAACTCTGTAAGGAAATAATGGATCTTAAGTAGCAAGTCAATAAGCTCGAGGAAGAGAATCATATCCTAAGGGGCATCATCGCCAAGAATATCACATCACCACCTCCGAAGAAAGAGACATAAATACTTGGGTATGGGCACTCCCCTTGGCAACTACCAAGCTTGGGGGAGGTGCCCCGGTATCTTATCACCATCACACTTCTATCTTTACAGTTTTTCTTTGTTCGATCCTTTCGATTATATCTTGATCTAGTAGAATAAAGTTTTAGTTTGATCTAGCTTTGAGTTTGGTTTTGATCTCTATCTATGTAATCAAGTCCGTGAGCTATATATAATAAAGATTAGTTTTGAGTTGAGGGCTTTGCTATCTTGCTATGATCTTGAGGGAATAAAAGAAAAAATAAAAATAAAGAATAAAAAGGAAATAAAAAGATCATATTGATCTTATGGAGGGTAATGACTTCACATATAAAGAGTAGGATGAATAAAAGTTGTTGAGAGTTGACAAACGTAGTTTTGGTCATCGTTGAAATTAATAGGAAGTAATAAAGAAAGAGAGTTTTTCACATATAAGTACACTATCTTGGACATCTTTTATGATTGTGAGCACTCATTAAAATATGACATGCTAAAAAGTTGATGTTGGACAAGGAAGACAACGCAATGGGTTATGTTTTCATATATCCAAATAATTTATATTGTCATGGATCATCCAACATGTTGAGCTTGCCTTTCCCCCTCGTGCTAGCCAAATTCTTTGCACCAAGTAGAGATACTACCTGTGCTTCCAAACATCCCTAAACCCAGTTTTGCCATGAGAGTCCATCGTACCTACCTATGGATTGAGTAAGATCCTTCAAGTAAGTTGTCATCTAAGCAAGCAATAAAAAATTGCTTTCTAAATATGTATGATCTATTAGTGCGAAGAAAATAAGCTTTATACGAGCTTGTGATATGGAAGAAATAAAAGCGACGGACTGCATAATAGAGGTCCTTATGACAAGTGGCAATATAAAGTGACATTCTTTTGCATCAAGATTTTGTGCAACTAACAATAAAAGCGCATGACAACCTCTGTGTCCCACTGCGAAGGGCCTATCTTTTATTTTTACCTTCTACCCTTATACAAGAGTCATGGTGATCTTCACCTTTCCTTTTTACACTTTATCCTTTGGCAAGCACTATGTGTTGGAAAGATCCTGATATATATATCCACTTGGATGTAGGTTTTCATAAATTATTATTGTTGACATTACCCTTGAGGTAAAAGGTTGGGAGGCGAAATTATAAGCCCATATCTTTCTCTGTGTCCGACTGAAACTTCATACCCATAAGTATCGCATGAGTGTTAGCAACTGTGAAAGACTAAATGATAGTTGAGTATGTGGACTTGCTGAAAAGCTCTTATATTGACTCTTTCCGATGTTATGATAAATTGCAATTGCTTCAATTACCGAGATTATAGTTTGATAATTTTCATTGAATTTTCTTATTCATACTTTACATTGTGAATAGATTGTTACTTTAGCATAAGAAATCATATGACAATATATATGTTGTTGTTCTAAGAATGATCATGATGCCCTCATGTTTGTATTTTATTTTGTTGACACCTCTATCTCTAAACAAGTGGACATATTTTTCGATATCGGCTTTCGCTTTAGGACAAGCGAGGTCTAAGGTTGGGGGAGTTGATACGTCCATTTTGCATCATTCTTTTATATCGATATTTATTGCTGATACATCTCCAACGTATCTATAATTTATGAAGCATTCATGCTATTTTATTATCTGTTTTGAATGATTACGGGCTTTATTATACACTTTTATATTACTTTTGGGACTAACCTATTAACCGGAGGCCCAACCCATATTGTTGTTTTATTGCCTGTTTCAGTATTTCGAAGAAAAGGAATATCAAACGGAGTCCAAGCGGAATGAAACCTTCAGGAGCGTGATTTTTAGGAAGAATATGATCCGGGAGACTTGGAGTTCATGTCAGAAGATCATCGAGGAGGCCACGAGACAGGGGGGCGCGCCCACCACCCCGGACCCACCCTACCCTCTCGTGGCCCCCTCGAGGCTCCCCGATCAACTTCTTTCGCCTATATAAGCCTACGTACCCTAAAAACATCAAAAATCAAGATAGATCAGGAGTTCCGCCGCTGCAAGCCTCTGTAGCCACCAAAAACTTCTCGGGAGCCCGTTCTGGCACCCTGCCGGAGGGGGAACCCATCACCGGTGGCCATCTTCATCATCCCGGCGCTCTCCGTGACAAGGAGGGAGTAGTTCACCCTTCGGGCTGAGGGTATGTACCAGTAGCTATTTGTTTGATCTCTCTCTCTCTCTCTCTCTCGTGTTCTCTCTATGGCACGATCTTGATGTATCGTGAGCTTTGCTATTATAGTTGGATCATATGATGTTTCTCCCCCCTCTACTCTCTTGTGATGGATTGAGTTTTCCTCTTGAAGTTATCCTATCGGATTGAGTCTTTAATGATTTGAGAACACTTGATCTATGTCTTGCCGTGTTTATCTGTGGTGACAATGGGATATCACGTGCCACTTGATGTATGTTTTGGTGACCAACTTGCGGGTTCCACCCATGAACCTATGCATAGGGGTTGGCACACGTTTTCGTCTTGACTCTCCGGTAGAAACTTTGGGGCACTCTTCGAAGTACTTTGTGTTGGTTGAATAGATGAATCTGAGATTGTGTGATGCATATCGTATAATCATGCCCACGGATACTTGAGGTGACAATGGAGTATCTAGGTGACATTAGAGTTTTGGTTGATTTGTGTCTTAAGGTGTTATTCTAGTACGAACTCTTGAATAGATTGATCCGAAAGAATAACTTTGAGGTGGTTTCGTACCCTACCATAATCTCTTCGTTTGTTCTCCGCTATTAGTGGCTTTGGAGTGACTCTTTGTTGCATGTTTAGGGATTGTTATATGATCTATCTATGTTATTATTGTTGAGAGAACTTGAACTAGTGAAAGTATGAACCCTATGCCTTGTTTCCTACCATTGCAATACCGTTTACGCTCACTTTTACTACCTGTTACCTTGCCGTTTTTATATTTTCAGATTACAAAAACCTATATCTATCATCCATATTGCACTTGTATCACCATCTCTTCGCCGAACTAGTGCACCTATACAATTTACCATTGTATTGGGTGTGTTGGGGACACAAGAGACTCTTTGTTATTTGGTTGCAGGGTTGTTTGAGAGAGACCATCTTCATCCTACGCCTCCTACGGATTGATAAACCTTAGGTCATCCACTTGAGGGAAATTTGCTACTGTCCTACAAACCTGTGCACTTGCAGGCCCAACAACGTCTACAAGAAGAAGGTTGTGTAGTAGACATCAATTGCTTTTCTGGCGCTGTTGCCGGGGAGGTGAGTGCTTGAAGGTATATCTTTAGATCTTGCAATCGAATCTTTTTGTTTCTTGTTTTATTCACTAGTTTAGTCTATAAAAGAAAACTACAAAAAATGGAATTGAGTTTGTCTCATACGCTTCATCTTTTTAATATGTTTCATGAGAATGATGAAAAGGAAATTTGTGCTCAAGTGCTAGTAGAAGAAATCTATAAAATGCTTGGTACTAAATCTTTGAATGATGAGCATGACTGCAATGTTGTTAGTATGAACTCTTTGAATATCCATAGTACTAATGATGATTGCACTAGTTATGATGAAAATTTCTCTTATAAGCATGTTGATTTTTGTGGTGTAGATTGGGTTTGCAAGTACACGACAAATAGGGAAAATAGATATTGCAAGAGGCATAAGTATTTAGAAACTAAAGGGTTGCAATGAAGTCTAGATGTGAGTGCTGAAAATTTAAATTTCATTTGCCGTACTTGTGAACTTTGCAATGAACGTGGTCATTTACATTGCTGATGCAAATTGTTTCATGATCTAATCGTGTCCAAAAATTGTGATGATTTGATTTCCCTTGCACATTATAGTGAACTTCGATTGCTTTTGGGTTGTGAAGAATTGAAACGTGCAACTAAGCTTATTCCAAAATTTAATCTTGATCATTTCCTTGATATTGATGTAGAGACGATTTATATGTTTTGTGCAGTGAATTGCATTGAAAATCCTTATATTGCCAATTACCTAAAGAAAAGGAAGAAAATAGAAGATGAAGAGAATACTAATGAAAGGGAAGAGACTTCCCAATCTCCTCCTATTATTTCTTACGATGAATCAGGTAACGAGGAGGAGGTTTCTATCCAACCAATCTCATCAATAAGGAGCTCAAAGAGGAAGGTTGAACCCACACATAATGTGAAGAAGAAAAAGAAAAGAAGGAGCAACAAAGGTAGAAAGGTATCTCTCCCAAATGATGTTGCTCCTACTACTCATTGTGATGATGATAATTGCTATACTATTGGTGCTATCCATATTTTTAATGATGAGAGTGATTATGCTTATGATATGAAAGAACCCAAGCTTGGGGAAGCTATGTTTGATGAGGATGAAATATTTGAGAATATATTTGTTGAAATTAATGTTTGTCCCAAGCTTGGGGATGCTATGTTTAATGAATATAATATTTTTAGCATCCCAAGTTTTGATATGCAAAGTTGTTATGATGATAGCATGCCTCTTACCTATGATGATTATATTGATGAAAGTGGGTGTGGAGGACTTTCAACTTTAGGAAGTAGTGATCCCACTATTTTGGAGGATGTTGAATCTCATTGTGATGAATACGAAAGTGGATTTGGAAGAGTGTCAACTTTATTTAGTGATGATTCCACTATCTTGGAAGAGGTTTCAATCAATTATGATGAGAACAAAGTTGCTACTTTTGATGATTATTGTGATGAAACTTATGCTATAAAAAGTAGTGATGATTATATTTATAAAACTTGTCATGATTATGATTACCCTTTTTCTGAATATTACTCTTTTAATGTGGAAACAATATTTAGTGTTCAAGTCTTTTATGATACTTCCACTATTCCGAATGAGAAGAATTTTGCTTATGTGGAGAGTAGTGAATTTTCTATGCTTGTAGATCATGAAAAGAATGCTTTAGGTGCTGGTTATATAGTTGAATTCATTCATGATGCTACTGAAAATTATTATGAGGGAGGAATATATACTTGTAGGAATTGCAATAATGTCAAGTTTCCTCTCGATGTGTTGAAAATCTTGAAGCTATGCTTGTTTTACCTTCCTATGCTAGTTGATTATTGTTCCAATAAGTTGTTTGCTCACAAAATCCCTATGCATAGGAAGTGGGTTATACTTAAATGTGCTAGTCATATGCTTCATGATGCTCCCGTTATGTTTCAATTCTTATCTTTTATGTGAGCATCATTGTCATCATCATGCCTAGCTAGAAAGGCATTAAAGAAAAGCGCCTGTTGGGGGACAACCCAATATTTATCCTTACTGTTTTTGTGTGTACACATGATTATGCTACTGTAATAATCATGTTTTATAGCTTTTGTTTCAATAAAGTGCCAAGTAAGACCTTTAGGATAGCTTTTGGTGATAGTTGTGTTGATCCTGCTGAGAATCAGAAACTTTTGCACCCAGTAAATTAGTTTTGTTAATTCACAGAAACGTGCTTCTGATCTGATTCTTTTTGTTATGGATTGGCACACAAATTTCTTAGGACTTCCTAATTTGGTAGAAGTTTTGGAGTTCCGTAAGTATACGTTTGATACAGATTACTGCAGACTGTTCTGTTTTTGACAGATTCTGTTTTCTATGTGTTGTTTGCTTATTTTGATGAATCTATTAGTAGTATCGGAGGGTATGAACCATAGATAAGTTGGAATACAGTAGATATTACACCAACATGAATTTAGAATGAGTTCATTACAGTACCTAAGTGGTAGTTTTATTTTCTTATACTAACGGAGCTTACGAGTTTTCTATTGAGTTTTGTGTTGTGGAGTTTTCAAGCTTTGGGTAAAGATTCGATGGACTATGGGATAAGGAGTGGCAAGAGCCTAAGCTTGGGGATTCCCAAGGCACCCCAAGGTAATATTCAAGTACAACCAAGAGCCTAAGCTTGGGGATGCCCCGGATGGCATCCCCTCTTTCGTCTTCGTTCATCGGTAATTTTACTTGGAGCTATATTTTTATTCACCACATGATATGTGTTTTGCTTGGAGCGTCATTTTCTTTTGTTAGTATTTGCTTGCTGTTATTTAGAATAATGTTTTGCTTCTTTAAGTTTCAATAAAAATGTCAAGGATAGCCTTTACCATGCTTATTTTGCTAGTATACATGTTGCTGTTTGAAAACAGAAAGTTTACCGCTGTTGCAAAAATTCCCTAGAAAAGTCAGAGAATGCTATAATGTTGAAACTTTTTGCATATTGAGCTCTGATAAATCTTTTACAGTAAGATACTTTTCTCATAATTTTTTGAGTTAGGTAAGTATTGATACTCTTGCATTCTTTACAGATTGTACTGTTTTGACAGATTGCTGTTATGTTTGCATTGTTTGCATATGTTTGCTTGTTTAATGATTCTATTTGAGGATAGGAGTATTAAATATGCAGAGGCGTTTAGTATCAAATGTTGAAAAATAATTTTAGTGATTTGTTACAGTAGAAAATGATAAGGTTTTGCATTGGTTTATACTAACCTATCTCACGAGTTCTTGTTGAGTTTGGTGTGGATGAAGCTTTTGATAAAAAGAGAAACCATGATATGAGAGGAATTAAGGAGACACAAAAGTTCAAGCTTGGGGATGCCCAAGGCACCCCAAGATAATATTTCAAGAAGTCTCAAGCATCTAAGCTTGGGGATGCCCCAGTAGGCATCCCACCTTTCTTCTTCAACAACTATTGGTTAGTATCGGTTGAGCCTAAGTTTTTTGCTTCTTCACACGAGTGGTGCTATCCTTGCAATGTCAGTTTATTTTGCTTTGCTTGCTGTTTGAATAAGTACCAATATCTGAAATTCTTAAATGAGAGAGAGTCTTCACATAGTTACATAATTATTTAGCTACTCATTGTTCTTCACTTATATCTTGTTGGAGTAGTTTGTCATTTACTCGTGTGCTTCACTTATATCCTATGAGTAAATTGTTGAATGAGTTGATTGTCATTAATCTTAAATTATATATGTTTCATTTGCTTATCCCATGGGGAGTAATGACTTCACATCTAAGAAGTAGAGGTTGTAAATTTATTGAAGGTTAGCAAGCATTGTATTGGTCATTTGAACAATTCATGAAAGAATATTGAAGGAAGAGAGATTTCACATATAAATACACTATCCTAGACATCTTTTATAATTGGGAGCACTCATTAAGTATGACATGCTAAAGAGTTGATGTTAAACAAGGAAGACAACGTAATGGGTTATGTTTTCGCACATCTCAGTTAAAGTATATTGTCATGGATCATTCAAACATGTTGAGCTTGCCTTTCCCCCTCATGCTAGCCAAAATTCCTTGCACCAAGTAGAGATACTACTTGTGCTTCCAAATATCCTTAAACCCAGTTTTGCCATGAGAGTCCACCATACCTACCTATGGATTGAGTAAGATCCTTCAAGTAAGTTGTCATCGGTGCAAGCAATAAAAATGCTCTCTAAATATGTATGATCTTTTGGTGTGAAGAAAATAGCTTTATACGATCTTGTTATGGAAGCAATAAAAGCGACGGACTGCATAATAAAGGTCCATATACAAGTGGAAATATAAAGTGACGTTCATTCGCATTAAGATTTTGTGCATCCAACCCTAAAAGCGCATGACAACCTCTGCTTCCCTCTGCGAAGGGCCTATCTTTTACTTTATGTCTTTTACTTTATGCAAGAGTCAAGGTGATCTTCACCTTTCCCTTTTTCATTTTATCCTTTGGCAAGCACCTCGTGTTGGAAGATCCTGATATATATATATCCAATTGGATGTAAGTTAGCATGAACTATTATTGTTGACATCACCCAAAGGTGAATACGTTGGGAGGCAACACTATAAGCCCCTATCTTTCTCAGTGTCCGATTGAAACTCCATAACCATTAGTATTGCGTGAGTGTGAGCAATTGTAGAAGACTATATGATAGTTGAGTATGTGGAGTTTGCTATTCCTGAAAATAAGATGAATTGCAATTGTTTGATGACTGAGAATGAAGTTTGCTAGTTTTCAAGAAAGTTTATGGTCTATGCTTTGACATGTGAATTGCTTGTTACTTTATCGTGAGAAGTTTTATGAGATGAACTACTGTTGTGACATATTATCGTGCTAGAAAAGGTGATTGAAATTATCATTGATCAAACTTGTGCACCTTCTAGCATTCACACTTCATAAATTCTTTCTTTTATCATTTACCTACTTAAGGACGAGTAGGAATTAAGCTTGGGGATGCTGATACGTCTCCAACGTATCTATAATTTATGAAGCATTCATGTTATTTTATTATCTGTTTTGAATGATTACGGGCTTTATTATACACTTTTATATTACTTTTGGGACTAAACTATTAACCGGAGGCCCAGCCCATATTGTTGTTTTATTGCATGTTTCAGTATCTCAAAGAAAAGGAATATCAAACGGAGTCCAAACGGAATGAAACCTTCAGGAGCGTGATTTTTAGGAAGAATATGATCCGGGAGACTTGGAGTTCACATCAGAAGATTATCGAGGAGGCCACGAGACAGGGGGGCGCGCCCACCCCTGGGCGCACCCTACCCTCTCGTGGGCCCCTCGAGGCTCCCCCAACCGACTTCTTTCGCCTATATAAGCCTATGTACCCTAAAAACATCAAAAATCAAGATAGATCGGGAGTTCTACCGCCGCAAGCCTCTGTAGCCACCAAAAACCTCTCGAGAGCCCATTTCGGCACCCTGCCAGAGGGGGAACCCATCACCGGTGGCCATCTTCATCATCCCGGCGCTCTCCATGACGAGGAGGGAGTAGTTCACCCTCGGGGCTGAGGGTATGTACCAGTAGCTATGTGTTTGACCTCTCTCTCTCGTGATCTCACTATGGCACGATCTTCATGTATCGCAAGCTTTGCTATTATAGTTGGATCTTATGATGTTTCTCCCCCTCTACTCTCTTGTAATGAATTGAGTTTTCCTCTTGAAGTTATCTTATCGGATCGAGTCTTTAATGATTTGATAACACTTGATGTATGTCTTGCCGTGTTTATCTATGGTGACAATGGGATATCACGTGCCACTTGATGTATGTTTTGGTGACCAACTTGCGGGTTCCGCCCATGAACCTGTGCATAGGGGTTGGCACACGTTTTCATCTTGACTCTCCGGTAGAAACTTTGGGGCACTCTTTGAAGTACTTTGTGTTGGTTGAATAGATGAATCTGAGATTGTGTGATGCATATCGTATAATCATGCCCATGGATACTTGAGGTGAAAATGGAGTATCTAGGTGACATTAGGGTTTTGGTTGATTTGTGTCTTAAGGTGTTATTCTAGTACGAACTCTTGAATAGATTGATCCGAAAGAATAACTTTGAGGTGGTTTCATACCCTACCATAATCTCTTCGTTTGTTCTCCGCTATTAGTGGCTTTGGAGTGACTCTTTGTTGCATGTTGAGGGATTGTTATATGATCTATCTATGTTATTATTGTTGAGAGAACTTGCACTAGTGAAAGTATGAACCCTATGCCTTGTTTCCTACCATTGCAATACCGTTTATGCTCACTTTTACTACTTGTTACCTTGCTGTTTTTATATTTTCAGATTACAAAGACCTATATCTATCATCCAAATTGCACTTGTATCACCATCTCTTCGCCGAACTAGTGCACCTATACAATTTACCATTGTATTGGGTGTGTTGGGGACACAAGAGACTCTTTGTTATTTGGTTGCAGGGTTGTTTGAGAGAGACCATCTTCATCCTACGCCTCCTACGGATTGATAAACCTTAGGTCATCCACTTGAGGGAAATTTGCTACTGTCCTACAAACCTGTGCACTTGCAGGCCCAACAACGTCTACAAGAAGAAGGTTGTGTAGTAGACATCAATTGCATTATGGGCTGTTACTACACATTATATCACAATACTTATGCCTTTTCTCTCTTATTTTATAAGATTTACACGAAGAGGGAGAATGTCGGCAACTGGAATTCTAGGCTGGAAAAGGAGCAAATATTAGAGACCTATTCTGCAGAACTCCAAAAGTCTTCAAAACTCCACGAAAGTCAATTTTGGAATATATTAGAAATATTGGGCGAAGAAAGCACCAGAGGGGGGCCACCCACTAGCCATGAGGGTGGATGGCGCGCCCTACCCCCTGGGTGCGCCCCCTGCCTCGTGGGCCACCTGGTAGGCCCCTGATGCCCATCTTCTGCTATATGGTGTCTTTTGCCCTAGAAAAATCATAAGGAAGCTTTCGGGACGAAGCACCACAGTCTCGAGGCGGAACCTGGGTCGAACCAATCTAGGGCTCCGACGGAGCTATTTTGCCGGGGAATCATCTCTCCGGGAGGGGGAAATCGTCGCCATCGTCATCACCATCGATCCTTTCATCGTGAGAGGGTCAATCTCCATCAACATCTTCACCAGCACCATCTCCTCTCAAACCCTAGTTCATCTCTTGCATCCGATCTTTGTCTCAAAACCTCAGATTGGTACATGTGGGTTGCTAGTAGTGTTGATTACTCCTTGTAGTTGATGCTAGTTGGTTTATTCGGTGGAAGATAAGATTTTTAGATCCTTAATGCATGTTAATACCCCTCTGATTATGAACATGAATATGATTTGTGATTAGTTACGTTTGTTCCTGAGGACATGGGAGAAGTCTTGTTATAATCATGTGAATTTGGTATTTGTTCGATATTTTGATGAGATGTATGTTGTCTCTCCTCTAGTGGTGTTATGTGAATGTCGACTACATGACACTTCACCATGATTTGGGCCTAGGCGAAGGCATTGGGAAGTAATAAGTAGATGATGGGTTGCTAAAGTGACAGAAGCTTAAACCCTAGTTCATGCGTTGCTTCGTAAGGGGCTGATTTGGAATCATATATTTGATGTTATGGTTAGGTTTACCTTAATTCTTCTTTCGTAGTTGCGGATGCTTGCAAGAGGGGTTAATCATAAGTGGGATGCTTGTCCAAGGAAGGGCAGTACCCAAGCGTCGGTCCACCCACATATCAAATTATCAAAGTAACAAACATGAATCATATGACCATGATGAAAACTAGCTTGACTGTAATTCCCATGTGTCCTCGGGAGCGCTTTGCTTTATATAAGAGTTTGTCTAGGCTTGTACTTTGCTACAAAAAGGATTGGGCCACGTTGCTGCACCTTAGTTACTTTTGTTACTTGTTACCCGTTACGAATTACCTTATCACAAAACTATTTGTTACCGACAATTTCAGTGCTTGCAGAGAATACCTTACTGAAAACCGCTTGTCATTTCCTTCTGCTCCTCATTGGGTTCGACACTATTACTTATTGAAAGGACTACGATAGATCCCCTAAACTTGTGGGTCATCAGCACCATCACCAACACCCTCGATTGGCTTCGGGAGATGACGGAGTCAGAGGGGCTCCAGTCGGCGGACCTGTTGGCCGCCTTCGTCTACTACCGAGTGTCGCCCCTCCAATTCCAGCCGCATCCAATACGAAACATGAGCGGCCACCGGGACCCTTGGCGGATGTCGGCGAAGGAGCTGCCAACTGTTGAGGTGGTTCGGCATGTTAATTACTGTTGGGGAACGTAGCATGCAATTTCAAAAAAATCCTACGCTCACGCAAGATCTATCTAGGAGATGCATAGCAACGAGAGGGGGAGAGTGTGTCCACGTACCCTCGTAGACCGAAAGTGGAAGCGTTAGTTAACGCAGTTGATGTAGTCGAACGTATTCAAGATCCAACCATTCCAAGTACCAAACGTACGACACCTCTGTGTTCAGCACATGTTCAGCTCGATGACGTCCCTCGAACTCTTCATCCAGTATAGGGTTGAGGGAGAGTTCCGTCAGCACGATGGCATGGTGATAGTGTTGATGATGTGATCCACGCACGGCTTCTCCTAAGCACTACGACTCTATGACCGGAGGAGTAAACTATGGAGGGGGACATCGCACACGGCTAAGAGAATTCTTGGTGTGCCTTTGGGGTGCCCCAACCCCCGTATAAACGAGGGGAGGAGGAGGTCGGCGGCCTAGGAGGGGCGCGCCAAAGGGGGGAGTCCTACTTGAACTCCTAGTCCAAGTAGGATTCAGCCCCCCCTTTCCAACCAACGGAGAGGGGAAAGGGGAAAGGGGGAAGAGGGAGAAGGAAAAGGGGGGCCGCGCCCGCACCCCTTGTCCGATTCGGTTTGGGCATGGGGGAGGCGTGCGCCACCTCCTGTGGCAGCGTTCCCTCTCACCACTATGGCCCATGAGGCCCATTAACTTTCTCGGGGGGTTCCAGTAACCTCCCGGTACTCTGAAGAATCCCCGATCTTCTTGGAACCATTCCGGCGTCCGTATATAACCTTCGAATATATGAATATTTACCTCTAGACCATTTTGAGACTCCTCGTCATGTCCATGATCTCATCCGGGACTCCGAACAAACTTCGGTCATCAAAAACACATAACTCATAATACAAATCATCATTGAACGTTAAACATGCGGACCCTACGGGTTTGAGAACTATGTAGACATGATCGAGACACATCTCCGATCAATAACCAATAGTGGAACCTGGATGCTCATATTGGCTCCTACATATTCTACGAAGATCTTTATCGGTCAAACCGCACAACAACACACGTTGTTCCCTTTGTCATCAATATGTTACTTGCCCGAGATTCAATCATCGGTATCATCATACCTAGTTCAATATCGTTACCGGCAAGTCTCTTTACTCGTTCCGTAATGCTTCATCCCGCAACTAACTCATTAGTTACATTACTTGCAAGGCTTATAGTGATGAGCATTACCGAGAGGGCCCAGAGATACCTTTCCGATACACGGAGTGACAAATCCTATCCGTGATTTATGCCAACCCAACAAACACCTTCGGAGACACTTGTTGATGTAGGATAGAATCCTGCATGCCCGATCTTTCATGATTGGAGGGGGTCCTACAAAGAACATGAGGAACACGAGGGGAAAAACAAGGAGAACACGAGAGGAAACACAAGAGAAATCACTCAACCAACAAGATCCGGTTACACATATGCTAGATCCTCGAAACACAAAGAGATACACGATTCAAATCCAACAAAGGACGATACAAGTGTGAGTAGTTCTTCTCCGTGAGGAGGTCTGGAGGGGGGTCTTCCCGTAAAGGGGTCTTGAATCCGCTTGGGGGATCTTCTCCGAAGAGGTCGCGAACTCCAATGGAGAAGTAACCAAGTGGATGAGCAAAGCTCTCACACAAATATGAGCTAGTCCTTTGCTAACCCTAACTAGGAGGAGGTGGAGGAGTATATATAGTCTAGGGCCACGAAGGGGTAAGTGGGGAGTACATGGGCTTCGGCCCAATACACTGTGCGCGCACAGGCATCAGACGTCCGACGGCTGTCGGTCGCTCGCGGGTGTCCAGTCGTCCGGAAGTCTTCGGACTTCTGGTGTTTTGGCTCTGGTGCGGTAGTGTTGGACGTCCGGTCGGCGTCGGTTGTCCGGGCGCTGATGAGTGTCAGATGTCTGGTGTCAGGCGGTCGTCCGGGTGCTATAGCTTGCCTCGGCTGGAGTCGATCTGACTGGTGGAGTCTCCCGGCGTCGGACGCCCGGAGATCGTTGGTCGTCCGGATATCGTCGGACATCCAAGAGCTGTAGCTTCCTGGCAGCTCTTCCTCTTGTTCCTCGCGCTTGGTGTCCTTGTCGTCTTGTCCAATGTTCCTAGCTGATCCATGGCCTTCCTCCTGGTTCCTGGACATGCGTAGCACATATGTTTGAGGTAGTAGCCATGTCTCACATGTGGAAAGTGAAGATTTGGAGAGGAGCGAGTTCACCTTGTGTCCAATGGCGTATGTTCAAGGTCTCATCTTACGTCGTCTTGGGGCTTGGAGAGTAGTCGAAGTGTACATGGGGATGAACATGGGATGCTGCACATCATCTCCCTCCCCTTGGGAAAGATCCGACCTCGGATCGTGATCCTCATCACCATGGAAACGGTTGTCATGGAGGGACTTGTAGTTGGACGAAGTTGAAGACATTGTGCAATCCAAGTACTCCAAGGTGTTGCCAGGGTGGTATACATGCAAGAAGAGCAAACACAAACGACACTCGGAAATACAATGGTTAGCGCACAAAAAGTGTCCATCAAGTAAGTATGAGTCCGTGCGGCAAGATGTGCGTGGAAAGACACATGATGCTTATCCAAAAGATGTAAAATGATACGTAATGCATTCATGGGAGCAAATTCATTCGTCGTGCACACAATGATATGGTGGTTGTCATGGTGCACAAAACTACAAATTCTATCATTGTGCAAAATGATGTCATAATGTGACGGTGTATCAAAAGCATGAACGTGGTAATTGGTGTTCAATGTGACTATGTGATCATGCAATTGATAGTGGGCAATTTGATGATGATGTATGAATATGCCATCAAGAAAGATCACAACAAATTTGCTAAAGAAATGCACAAGCTCATATATCATGGATGACATAGAAATACAAGATGCAATAAGGCAATCATCATGTGAGTCAATCCATGCATAAGATGCAAACTTGTGGTGAGTATGATATGTCCATCGAGCATGACATGTGGGAGCACAATCAACAAATATGGATATGTTTGTGCAATGTGTCAAAGGAGTGTTGATGTACCAATGCTCGATGTCGTGGCATGAATGGAGTTCTGAAGGTGCATCCAATAAGTGCGAGCGCTCCTCAATGTGAAGGTCCATAGAGCCAATATCCAATGTCGCTCCTCCGTTCGGGAGATGTATCATGTAGACAACAAGAAGGAAACAACAATGAAAGAGTGACCCATCCAATATGCGCACTTGAGGATGGCTCAAAGGGAAGGAGTTCACCTTGATGAGGATGTTGAAAATGTTGGTGCCGTGCATCATGTAGACCCTTGCATGACTAATATGTCTCATGATGGTGCCGCCTTGTGAATCCTTCAAAACGAAAGAACATTTCAAACACTCGGAACAACAAATGAGGTTATCGGAAGTGCAAAACCTATCATTCGAAGGGGGAAATACCCAACGAGTGTTTTCATCGTGCTTATCATAAGAAGGTACAAGGGAGTGTGACATGGTATGTAAGCATATGATGCGAGAACAACCGAAGGCATTAGGCTCAAACAAACAAGCATGCATCAGAAGTAAAGTGTCCAAGTCTCCAAGATCAATAAGCATAGCAAGTTGGCACTCAATACAAGGGGATATGAGAGATGCAACTAATGGAGACAAGAGACAATGATCAAGACAAATCAAGTGAGAGGCATGAACATATATGTCATCAACCCAAGAAAGCGAGTAAGAGTGGAACATGGGTGATGCAACAAAGAAAGCAATCATAGTGATCAAGTCAAGCAAGCTAGTAGTGCAAAGATGCAACATACTAGAAGGAATCATGGCAAGCATGTCATGTGTGCAAATAGTGGGCATGAATAATTCACATGTCATGGCACAAGCATGAAAGCAAGATATGAGGAAAGTGTCATCATTGTATTGTCAAGAAGTCCTAGGTAAATGGCAATGGAACATCATGACTCTCCCAACACAAGAATCAACAATAGCATGTGGCACATGGTAAACATGGCAATAGCAACAAGTATCTCCACCAAGCATGCAAATACACATAGAAGTAGCATAATGGTGAATCATGGGTAGATGCAAGCAAGGGTCACAATTGCATGGCAAAATCATGTAAAGAGGCATAACATGCAAAGTGAACACCATAATATGGGCATAATGTGACAAGTGGTAAATAAACCATAGCCCTGTGAGAGACAAGTAAAAGAGATGCGCGTAGTCGTTGCGCAAAGAGAACGGTGGTAAGGACAATTCCGTGATCCCAAAGCATCATTGCTCTCAAGAGCTTGTTTCGTCAACTCTTGGGATTGAGAGGTCGACGAGTATATGTCGTTACCTACACAAAACAAAGACAAAGGGAAAATTGTGTGTGTGTGGTATATGTACACATCATCCCTCATGATGCGCACATGCTTGTGTTGGTTAGCACAATATATCCAATGCTCAAATAAATGAGATGCATGATATAGAAACATGTCATCCATCATGAGAGGTTTGTTATTATGTATGGCATAATGGAGACTCAAAGGATGTAATGCATCATGAGATATAAGTAGAGCATTGTTATTCATGGAATGCATATGGTGCACGCAATCATGGAAATTATGCAAAGTATGGAATGCATCAAAATCTCCTAATATGTATGAGGAAACTATGGGGGTCTCCTCATGAGCATTAGTGGAAACATCACATGGAGAATATTGACAACATCCAAAATAATGCATATTTGGAACAATGTGATCATGGCATGGCATAGTAGATGAATTGTGAAATCATAAAGGAAGCATGGCAATATCATCACATGAAAAACAAAAGCCAATGACCATCATCTCGTCATCTATGCCATAAGTGCAAATGGGCTTTATTTTAATGGGGAATGCATAGTTAGTATGTTGAGATTGAAATGATGCAATATGGGAAATCTCACTCATAGCATATGACAAGCTTAAAGGGTTGTCGAACATGATGTGACCAAAAGAATTTTCACATGATATCCAATGGAGCATAGCATCACAGAGGCAATTCAACATGTTCATCATCATATTCATCATAAATGGGTGGCATATCAAAACAAGACATAGTATGTGATGAATCCATAGGGTGATCAACATCATGGGAGCAATCGATGTCAAGAGAGTCCACTAGTGGGACAAAAGAAGCACCATCACCTATGTTACCTTTGGAGCGTCGCTCATGTGTTGTAGGTGAGGTGTCGAAGATCCACTCATTTTCATCTTCATCTTGATGGAACCCTAAGGCGGGTGCATCAACGTCCACCATGGTCATCGTCGTATCCTTTGGAGATATGGAGTCGTCGAGGATAGGCATGTCGCCATGTAGGAGACCTAGCACCAAAGAAGAAAAACCAGTAGGAGTAGAGGTTAAGTCATTAGAAATCATAATGGCCTCACATGCCATGTCAACTACCTCACTCGCTAAGTGTTGTGGCTCACTCACTCCCTCAAGGATGCTCTCACTCATATGGTTGGTGGAGTCACTCAAATGGCGCTCAACCTCACATAGGATGTGTAGCATGCTCTCATGTGTGGGTCTAGTGGTGGTCACACTCATCCTCTCATAGGAAATACTCTCAATGTCACGTATGGTGGAGTCCCTCATGTCACTCATGTGGTAGTGGCTCTCCTCACATGGCACTTGGGGCATCTCATGATAATTGGGTGTCGGAGAGATGTAGGTGCAAATCTCTCCAAACTCAACTCTTATCGCCGTGGTTGAAGGGGATGTCCCTTGCTCGACCTTCTTGTCACCGTCTTGGTGTGGGAGGCACATATGATGTGGCACCTCGTAGGTCGTCTTCATGACCGAAGGGAATTTCCCATGCTTGTCCATCTTCCTTGAGGGGCTTCCGAAGATGGAAGTGTCGCCCTCACTTGTAGGTGGTCGCCTTGGACTTGATGACGTCCTTGTAGGCGTACTCGTGGGAAGTAGGCGAAGATGTTGTACGTCCAATGGCGAAGATGCCTTGATAGCACTTGGCGAAGATGCCAAAGTGGTGGTAGTAGCCGTAGCTCCGTCTTGGTGGTGCTCGTCTCGCGGTCTTCTCTTTTGCTCATGAAGCTTGGACTTGGCGTGAAGTAGACCTTGTTGGGACTTGTGCATTTGAGCTTGTGGAGTATCTTCATGATGATGATGTCGGTGTCGTGCTTGAGCTTGTAGTATATGCCGTTCGTCGTCATCGTGCACATGTTGCTTGGAGGTGACTTGTTCTTCATGAAGATGTGGATCACGAATGTGATGGTGGTCGCCATGTAGACGTGGACATGGACAAATTGCACTGGCATCGCTTGGGTGCTCCAAAGATGATCGACTTGGTGGCCGCCACCTTGAAGATGACGAAGGGTAAGTACACTTGATTAAGGCTCGAATCCCCTCCATCTTTGCATCTTGCTCCTCCTTTTGTGCAGAAAGCTTGTTGTCGATGTAGTCCCTTTTCCTTGCTTCGGAGTGTCGAATGTCGATGGAGAGGTTTTCGATGCGCTCTCGCAAGGTAGAATGTGCGCCTTGCATTTGTTGTTGTAGACCGAAGATGGACGCTTTGGTGATGTAGTTGTTCGCGCCACCGTTGTTGTAGAAGACCGGAGATGAAATGCCTTGCCTATCCATCACAAGACTCAAGCAAATATGAGTGGAATAAAGGAGAGAACTATACCAAATGTACCTTGATCGATGTTGAAAATGGATCAATGACGTAACAAGGAAATAGCACAATTGGTACCAATCTCGTCAATTATCACACGTAAAGCTTTTGGTGGAGCTTGGTGAGGATAGTGGCACAAAAATTTGATGCAAAATGTTAGCAAGAGTTAATAATGTTGAAAGATATTCACAAATTCGCAAGCAAAACAAGTAGACCAATAGCAATGAATGGAACACGGAAACACACACACATGGATAGATAACTGGGGTCGTGCAACCAAGGAATGAGCACAAAATGTGGAATCCATGAAAAGCGCTCGTGCTGCAAACCTCAAGAGAGACACTAGCATGATTGCACAATAGGCGGATATGACACTTGTGCACAACCTATAAGATGCAAAATGGATAAACTTTCTATCCCAAGTATGCTATGTATGTATGGTTCCCGGTGTTTCTCACAAGATGATCCAAGATGATCGGATATGACAATCTTATATGCATTGCGGTATGATGCTATGGCTATTGCTTACAAGCTTCTTTGCTCACTCTTTCTTTGCTTAAAAGCTTTTTTTTGTATGACCACTTTTGCACAAAGCACAAACCAAGATAGCAATTGTATATATGTGGGAACAAACTTTTGACACAAGATATGATACGATGATACCAATATGATATGGTATGTATGCAATGACAGGTGTAGATCACTAATGTGCACAAGTAGCGTTGCCGGCAATACTCAATGGCTAGTCTCGATAGGTGTCGGTGTCAAAACCGGCGGATCTCGGTTAGGGGGTCCCGAACTATGCGTCTAAGGCTAATGGTAACAGGAGGCGGGGGGCACAATGTTTACCCAGGTTCGGGCCCTCTCGATGGAGGTAATACCCTACTTCCTACTTGATTGATCTTGATGATATGAGTATTACAAGAGTTGATCTACCATGAGATTGTAGAGGCTAAACCCTAGGAGCTAGCCTATGATTATGATTGTTGTCATCCTACGGACTAAACCCTACGGTTTATATAGACACCGGAGGGGGCTAGGGTTACACAGAGTCGGTTACAGAGAAGGAGATCTACATATCTGAATTGCCAAGCTTGCCTTCCATGCAAAGGAGAGTCCCACCCGGACACGGGACAAAGTCTTCAATCTTGTATCTTCATAGTCCAACAGTCCGGCCAAAGTATATAGTCCGGCTATCCGAGGACCCCCTAATCCAGGACTCCCTCAGTAGCCCCTAAACCAGGCTTCAATGACGATGAGTCCGGCACGCAGATTGTCTTCGACATTGCAAGGCGAGTTCCTTCTCCGAATACTCCATAGAAGATCTTGAATATGAGGATCGTGTCCGGCTCTGCAAAATAAATTCCACATACCACCGTAGAGAGCACAATATTTTACAATTCTAATCTGCCAACAACTTTTCATAGTGTGACATCACGCCACAGCCCGGTCATTATTCAAACTGTTTTTCTCAACCAGCTGTTGCACATATCGCGAGGCGGTTTTCTTGGCACGTCTTGTCGAAGCAGAGATCATGTCCCCTTATCACGGGATTCTCATCAATACGGGTATCAGTAACCCAACTGTGCCATCAATCGTGGCGCTTGGGGAATAAGCGATTTTACCGGGCAAGTGGGGAGGTGCATAGTTTCTACCGCCTTTATAAAGAGATAGGGATTCCCCTTTTTCACCCACGCCTTCTTCCTTCCTTGCTCATCCATTCTCGCACGCTCGAGCTCCACCGCCCAAGTTCTCACCTTCTCCGTAAAGCCAGTCCAAACATGTCCGGAGCGGGAGGCAAGTGGATGGTCTCCTCCGTTACGGAGGAGGACATCACGAAGCTCCGGGAGGCCAGATACCTGGCCGCAGATATCGCGCACTGGCTCCCGGATGCAGAGCAGATCGTCCCTACTCCGGAACCCCATGAGAGGGTTGTATTCCTTGCCCACTTCATCCGTGGACCTGGATTCCCCCTCCACCCATTTGTCCGCGGGCTCATGTTCTACTATGGGCTGGATTTCCATGATCTGGCCCCCAATTTCATCCTCAACATCTCGGCGCTTATCGTCGTGTGCGAGGCCATCCTCCGCATCAAGCCCCACTTCGGCATGTGGCTGAAGACTTTCAACGTGAAACCGAAGGTGGTGGTCGGCCAGCAAGCGGAGTGCGGAGGCGCCATGGTGGGCAAGATGCCCAATGTCACTTGGCTCGAAGGCTCCTATGTAGAGACCGTGAAGGGTGGCAATCAGGGTGGTTCTAAGTCACCGAGCCGCGTGACTCCAACTGGGCGGCGGCCCCTGAATTCTGATCTGGCATCCCCATGCGGCTCACCTCCTGGAAAAAGAAGGGCTTAGCCTGGGGTGAGCCGGCGGAGCTGACCGGACTCCAGAACTGTGTCAAAAATATGATAAGCAAGAAAATCAAGCTTGTCAACATGGTCCTGGTCATGCTCTTCCGCCGGATCCTTCCGTGTCAAAGACGGGCATTCAATATGTGGGAGTTCGACCCGGCTGAACACCAGACGTTGTGATAGCGCTTGGACACGACACACAAGGACGTCTGGAAAGTGCTGTTCAAGGCCGTCGAGGTACCTCCTCCCATTACCGAGGACCACGGACTCAGCGCAAAGCGCCGCGTCAATCCGGTAAGCTATCTGCATTTTACAAGATGCTCCTTTCCCAAGTATATTCGTGGGAGGGATCTAAGCCCCCACACAAATTCAACAGGAGTGGGTAGCGACAGTGGAGCGGGTCGACTGTCCAGCTCCATTGCCTGAAGATCCAGCAACGGCTCTCTTAACGGAGATACTGTTTCCGGCGCCCTATGAGGTGCCGAAGAAGAAGGCCAAGAAGAAGGCTGCAGGGACCAGATAAGGTCTCCGGTGCAAGGTTGTGTCGGACTCATTGTCCGAAGACACCGAGGCGCGCTCCTCCAACGAAAATGAGGAGGAGGAAGAGGAAAGTCCTCCCCCCCCCCCACGGGGGGGGGGGGAATAAAAGGAAGGCCTCCCCATCTGGGGAGGCCGAAGGGTCCAAGAGGGGAAGGACCCTCCCTCCGGACCACTCCACAACAGCCGCCTGCAGCGACGAGGAGTGGTTGCCCAGGAACAAGCCCCTGGCAAAGTCGTTAGTATCCGGACACCATAATACTTCCGGTATGTTTCGCTTTATTGGTTCTTATCATGTCAAATATGATTGTGCAGTCCATCCAAAGCCCATATTGGCGCATCCTCCTCGGATGGGTCTTTGAGCCAGTCGGTGATGAACAGTGATTCACTCCCGACGGCCACCACTCCCCAGCCCGTGGACGACACCGAGGTGTTGTCTCAGAGGATACCAGACCAGGGAGAGACTGTTCTGGAGATGCCCCAAGGCAAAATCCCAGACGCCGGGCACATGGGGGGGAAGACCCCCATGGATTCTGATGATGGGGGCCACAGCAAGTCTGGCTCCCAGCCGGATACTGCGCCGGAACCTCCAGTGGTTCCGGATTTAAGTAGGCAGCCCCTCATTAAGGAGGGTGAGCCGCCTGTGGTGATGACCTCTGTCCATCCAGAGGCATCGGACAACCTGTTGGAAGCGCTTCACGACGCTTCCATTAACGAAGAGCACCGCACCATCATGAGTGTGGTGATCGAGAAGGTTCGATCCGCCAAAAGCGGACTGACCGAAGCCTGCACCCGCCTCCTAACAGGATTTGAGGTAAGTAATCAAGTTTCGAGAAAGCATCACAGCATGGACAATAGCCCCTGATGCTCTGTTTGGTGTTTGCAAAGAAAGGCTGAACAGAGGATCAAATAACATCCACAGGAGTGTAACGAAATGTGTCTATGTGAATAAGCAAGCTTCGCTGCTGGCCGCTGTTGCCTGTACTACGAAGGTCTCCGGACTGAAGCGGGACTTGGAGTAGACTGAGGAAGAGATCGGCCTCGTGAAGAGGCAGGTCGAGGAGAACAAAGGTAAGTGATACCCCGTCTATATATTGATAAAGAAAAATGGTTTTAGCTCATAAAATCATCATGAACTTTAATAGGGGCCAAGACCGAAGTGGCGGCCCTGAAAAAGGCGTTGTTCGAGGCTGAAGACAAAGCGGCCAAGGAGCGCATCGAGCGCGAAAAGCAAGAGGCCCGAGTAGACGAGGTCCAGCAAGAGCTCCAGGATTTCTTCAAGAAATACGAGTCCTTGGAGCATGACTCTAAGACGCAAGATCCGAACTTGCGAAAGCCCTCCAGAGTGCACAAGATGCCAAGGCCGAAGCCCATAAGGCCCTTCAGGAGATACATGCGGCCAAGAAGATAGCGGTGGGTAAGGCATTCATTATGCAAAGCAAGCATGTGAAGGAGACTTTCCTTTTAGTTACCCGAATTCGGAGCTCTCCAGGAGCATTCATAGATCTGCCACGCAGCGTCTCTAATGCCGCAGAGTTCTACCGAGCTGAGGAAGGGAGCTCAACAGAGAAGTTGTTCTGGTCGCAGTATATTGGGGCCGAACACCCGATGCCCTTGAGCGACCAGCTGAAGCAACTGGTCGAACTTCACAAGGCGGCAGAACTGGCCATGAAGGATCTCATAATCCGGATGTGGCCTAGCGAGCTCCTGCCCAGCAGCTACTTCGGCTTGGTAAAGCGGCTTGTGAATGCTTGTCCATGGCTTGAAGCCATTAAGCGGTCAGTCTGCATTGAAGGTGCGCGCAGGGCCTTCGCCCGTGCGAAAGTGCACTGGGCGAAGATGGATGCCGAGAAGCTGGTGACGGAGGGGCCACCGAAGGGCAAGGAGCACCACCACCCCGAAAAGCACTACAAAAAAAGACACATCCGTGACATTTTGGGCTGAACGAATATTTTTCCTGTCATACATATGACACTTCTGTGACGATAATTGTGACAAAACCCGGTATCATCATAGATGTGGTGGGCTCCTACTTCTATGACAAAAAATCATGACAGAAAATGGGCTTTTCGTCCTGGGCGGGCCGGAGATGTAGCTGCATGACATTCTTTGGGCCGTCCATGACGGAAAAAACCATGGTACAAGCGAGGGGGAGGAAAATTTCGGGGAGTTCCTGGTTACGGTGGGAGGTCGGGGGCCGAGCGATGCGCGTTTCTCTCGTACACGTACGCGCGTGTGTGCGAGGCGTTGGCTCTAACAGAACCCGAGTGAGGCGTTGGGCTCTAACTGAACCCGAGCGATTGCACTGCAGGCTAAGCGTTACTGAACCCGAGCGATCGATCGATGGCTGTTAACTGAACCCGATCGAGCGATTCCTTCACTACTGCTGCTAACTGAAGCCGATCGATGCTGCCTCTGGGATGAACAGTGAGAGTTGCGGTGGGGAGGGGGTTGGATGAACAGTAAGCGGTGGCGTTGCCTCTGGATGAACAGGACCCCGTGGTGTGGTGGAGGGCTGGATGAACAGTAGACGATGGAGGGGTGCCCGTGGATGATAGAGGCACAGGTGTCCCGTCTTTCGTTGAGATGATGGATTTCGCTTTGGTGGAAGTCGACTTTGTCGATCCGACTACGAACGCGCGAGGACGTCGCGCCTTAGCAAACGCTAAACCAACTCCGAGAGGTTATTGACCACGCCGGAGCACGATCAACCTGACCACGAGGGTCTGTTTCCTGCGAGCAAACAAAGAACAAGCAAGAAACTGAGATTGCAATCTGGATATTGTGAATATAAGATGAAAGATTTATTGATCAAGGTGGGGTTCTGTGACACCTTTGTCTGGTCGTTGAACACAAACGAAGTACGCGAAATTGCAGCTGTGGCAAACTTTTAATCTAAACAAAACCCAAAGTCTAAATGGTGCCCTAAGGGCTGTATATATGGAGGAAGAGGGGGTGAATTTCGTGGCCCTTGGTGGAGGGGTCCGAAACTAACCTTATCTCTTGTTTCCCCACACATACGGACTCTAAAAATAGCCTATACTTATGTATTTCGAAATTACATGGGCCTGGCCCAATAATAAGGTGACGCAGCACCTAGAATAGCCTCTGGACGAAATTTATGAAGTGGCATCTTGTACATTTCGTCCAAGGCTTCATGCACTCATTATGGTGGCTTCAAAGTCCTTAAATCATCACTTGTAACTCCGTTCTTGTTTGCCTTGCGCATGACATCATCTCCATGCTTGTTCTTGCTCCAATGTTCATGCTTCTCCAAGCTAGGCCCTTCATTTGTAAGCAAAACAAATGTATCCAATTTAGGCAGCATCATATTCTCATGAACATTAGAATCATTACCAAGAAACGAAAGTACCTGATAATTTAATTGGCGTGCGCGAGCTCTAGTAATTGGTCCAGTATATGTAGCAGTAGGGGCTGTGGGTGTAACAATGGTATTGATGTCCTCATCATCCTCCCCTTCTTGAAATGAAGCCGTCCTTGATGGAAGCTCATCTTCCTCACCCAAATAAGGCTTCAAATCTGCAATGTTAAAAGTGGGACTAACCCCAAATTCTGCAGGCAGCTCAAGTTTATATGCATTATCATTTATTTTCTCCAACACCTTAAAAGGACCAGCAGCACGTGGCATTAAGTCTGATTTGTGCAAATCAGGAAATCTACCCTGACGCAAATGTAACCAAACAAGATCTCCAGGTGCAAACACAAGATGTTTTCTACCCTTGTCTCCAGCAAGTTTATATTTAGCATTCATACGCTCAATGTTTCCCTTAGTTAACTCATGCATTTTTAAAAACAATTCAACATGTTATTTAGCATCAAAATTAACCTTCTCCGAAGATGGAAGAGGCATCAAATCAATAGGTGCACGAGGTAGGAAACCATACACAATTTCAAAAGGGCACATCTTAGTAGTAGAATGCAATGAACGATTATAAGCAAATTCAATATGAGGCAAGCATTCTTCCCACATTTTCTTATTATTCTTCAAAACAGCTCTAAGCATATTAGACAATGTTCTATTAACTACTTCAGTTTGTCCATCAGTTTGGGGGTGACAAGTAGTACTAAAAAGCAGTTTAGTCCCTAATTTAGCCGATAAACATCTCCAAAAGTGGCTAAGAAATTTAGTATCACGATCTGAAACAATAGTATTGGGCACACCATGCAAGTGAATAATTTCACGAAAGAACAAATCAGCAACATTAACGACATCATCGCTTTTATGACATGGTATAAAGTGTGCCATTTTCGAGAATCTATCCACGACAACAAATATGCTATCCCTCCCCTTCTTTGTTCGAGGTAAACCTAAAACAAAGTCCATAGATATATCCTCCCAAGGAACACTAGGTACAGGCAAAGGCATATATAAACCATGAGGATTGAGTCATGACTTAGCTTTTTGACATATAGTGCAACGAGCAATAAAACGCTCAACATCTCGTCTCATCTTTGGCCAAAAGAAATGTGTAGCAAGTACGTCCTCCGTCTTCTTCATGCCAAAGTGTCCCATTAATCCCCCTCCATGCGCCTCCTGCAACAACAAAAGACGAATAGAGCTAGCTGGAATGCATAGCTTGTTAGCACGAAACACAAATCCATCATTAACAACGAACTTGTTCCATGTTCTCCCTTCTTTACAATTCTGCAATACATCTTTAAAATCAGCATCATGCACATATTGATCTTTGATGGTCTCCAAACCAAATATTTTGAAGTCAAGTTGTGAAAGCATAGTAAAGCAACGAGACAATGCATCAGCAATAACATTTTCTCTACCCTTCTTGTGTTTAATAACATAAGGAAAAGTCTCAATGAATTCAACCCATTTAGCATGTCTACGATTCAGTTTAGCTTGACTCTTAATATGTTTCAAAGATTCATGATCAGAATGTATAACAAATTCTTTGGGCTATAAATAATGTTGCCATGTCTCTAAAGTCCGAACAAGAGCATATAATTCTTTATCATAAGTAGAATAATTCAGACTAGGCCCACTCAATTTTTCAGAAAAATATGCAACAGGTTTGCCATCTTGTAATAACACACCTCCTAATCCAATTCCACTAGCATCACATTCAAGCTCAAAAGTCTTATTAAAATCAGGAAGTTGGAGTAAAGGAGCATGTGTCAACTTATCTTTCAATACCGTGAAGGCTTCTTCCTGTGCGGTACCCCAAACAAAAGGCACATCCTTCTTTGTAAGCTCATTGAGAAGTGCAGCAATGGTGCTGAAATCTCTCACAAAACGCCTATAGAATCCAACAAGGCCAAGAAAACTCCTCACTTGTGTGACCGTTTTGGGCTGCGGCCAACTCACAATAGCTTCAATCTTGGCTTAATCAACTTCAATTCCCTGTGGAGTAACAACATAGCCAAGAAACGACACTCGGTCATTGCAAAAGGTGCACTTCCCAAGGTTACCAAACAAACGTGCATCACGTAGAGCAATAAAAACAGCACGTAAATGTTCCAAATGTTCCTCCAAAGTTCTGCTATAAGCCAATATGTCATCAAAGTAAACTACCACAAATCGTCCAATGAAAGCACGTAAAACTTTTTTCATTAATCTCATGAAAGTACTAGGTGCATTAGTTAACCCAAAAGGCATGACTAACCACTCATATTATCCAAACTTAGTTTCAAATGATGTTTTCCATTCATCCCCCAATTTCATACGAATTTGATGGTATCCACTATGCAAATCAACTTTGGAGAATATTGTAGAGCCACTCAATTCATCAAGCATATCATCTAGCCTAGGAATAGGATGACGATAACGAATAGTAATATTATTAATGCCTCTACAATCAACACACATACGTGACGTACCATCCTTTTTCGGCACTAAAATAATAGGAACAACACAAGGACTAAGGGATTCGCGTATATAACCTTTGTCGAGAAGCTCTTGTACTTGACGCATAATCTCCTTCGTCTCCTCTGGATTGGTACGGTATGGTGCACGGTTGGGTAGCGATGCACCGGGAATTAAGTCAATTTGATGTTCAATCCCTCGAATAGGTGGTAATCCTGGTGGCACGTCTTGTGGGAAGACGTCAGCGAACTCCTGCAGAATATTAGTGACAGCAGGGGGCAAAGAGGAAGGCACGTCCTCGAATGAAAATAATGCCTCTTTGCACACGAAAGCATAGCAAACAAATTTGCTAAAATCTAGCTCATCAGTATCAGATTTAGTGGCAAGTAAACATGCACTTTTCAATTTAATTTTAGAAGCAACACTAGATGGTTTATCATTAGGCTTCATTTGTTGCTCAAATTCTTTTGCCACAATATGATTTTCACTCTTATTCTTCTCCTGTTTTGCTTTATTAGCTCTATTAATATCATCTTTCAAAATGGAATCAGGAGTCATAGGAAGCAAAGTAATATTTTTATCCTTATGAACAAGAGTATACTGATTGTTTCTACCATGGTGGACAGAATTTTTATCAAATTGCCATGGTCGACCAAGTAATAAGGAACATGCTTGCATAGGTACCACATCACAATCAACATAATCAGCATATGTAGAGATACTAAAATGGACACGAACAGTACGTGCTACCTTAACCTTGCCGCTGTTGTTGAACCATTGGATGTAGTAAGGATGTGGATGTGGTCTTGTGGTGAGAGAGAGCTTCTCCACCATCTCCATGCTAGCCAAGTTGTTGCAGCTCCCTCCGTCCATGATGACGCGCACATAATGTTCCTTCACAACTCCCTTTGTATGGAACAACTTATGTCTCTGATTTTGCTCAGCTTGTGTGACCTACACACTCAAAACACGTTGAGCAACTAAACATTCATACCTGTCAGCGTCTTCAGGAGCCATGTATTGCGTCTCATGATCAGAATCATCTCCACCGTGTTCTTCATGTGCAATAAGAGCCAATGTCTCCTCATCATAGTCACTAGCGGACTCATACCCACCATCCTCAGTAGCAATCATCACATGCTAAGATTTGCATTATCTCGCATAATGACCTCTTCCCTTACAACGACGACAAATAATATCACTTGTGTGCCCAGTTGACGCCATGGAAGAAGAAGAACTCTGTGTAGGCCCGGCAGGTGCGCTTTTGGCAGATAGTGATGGTTGTGCCTGCTTTCTTGTATCACGGCTGGAGGTGGCACCTAATGGAGGTGCTGGTGCAGTGGAAGTAGAAGATGCACGCGGTGTCCATGATGAAGGTCGGCCTACAGAAAAGTTAGTTCGCGCCAATGCCTGTCGATCCTGCACTTCACGTTCAGCTTTACAAGCAAGATGGAATAAACGAGTGATATTGGTATACTCCTTACACTCTAGAATGGTCTGAATCTCTCTATTTAATCCACCCATAAAATGTGCAAGCATAGGTTCATTCTCCTAAACAATACCACATCTAATCATGCCAGTTTGTAATTCCTGATAATATTCTTCTACAGACTTTTTCCCTTGTCTCAAACGCTGCAATTTTTGAAGCAATTCACGTTGATAATATGGTGGAACCCAACGAGTACGCATAGCTGTTTTCAAAGAAGCCCAAGTAGCTGGAATAGGATATAATCTACAATGTTCAGACCACCAAACACATGCAAAGCTAGTGAAAGCACAAACAGTAGCAGGAACACGTATCTCCTCAGGATATTGTAAACATGTAAATCGTTGTTCAGTTTCTAACTCCCAAATAAGATATATATCAGGAACATATCTACCTTCAAATGGTGGAATATTCAATTTCAGTTTCGGAAGGTGGTCATGATCTCGTACCTGAGGGAGAGCCCTACCATTGTGATTATTTGCATGTGGACGACCTGGTGGTTGTGGTGCTGGTGGTTGCACGTAGTTCTGATTTTGATCAACTTCATCCTCATAATCTCCCGCATAATCATCCTCCACATCAGCAGCAGGAGCCACAGAAGTATCAACAGCAGCAGCAACAGTTTGGCCAGGCTGAAGAAGGACACGGCTCGCTCGGCGGAGGGTTGTTTCGCGACGTGGAGGTAGTTCTTGTTGTTGTTGCAGAGGTGCGGCAGGTGCAGCCGGTGGTGGAAGACGCGCAAGCAGTTCATTAAATCTGTTATCGAGCTTTGTTTTGAACGTCTTCTCAAGGCCAGTGATCTTCTCCATGGCCTCTTGAAAATTGTTCAGCACATCTTGCACCTGTTCAGTCATCATTTGCTGAAACTTATCATGAAGCTCCTTGTTCGTTAAGTTCTCCCAGTCAATCTCGTCGGCTTGTGATCCTGGCATGGTTAGCAGAAATAGAAACACACAAGAATATGATTCTACAGACTACTAACAAGTGGTGGTGGTGGGTGTCACAAATCCGTCAAGCAAAACTCAAATTCTTACCAGTTCTCACCCAGCAGCAGGCGGTGATCGGCAACCGTTGTAGTCAAAACTCTCAAAGGTTGGATAGAGCAATTACCAGGGAGAGTCAAACACACGACGTAGATGTATGTGCAGCTGGGAAGGCTTATAATATGGTAGCAAAAGGATCAGCAATAATCAATTTAGAGATGCAAAGTTGAATAAATGCTCAATGACGGTACTGTGCTGGTCCTAGGCTAGACCGTGCTAGAGACACGAGCCTAGAACACTAATAAAATCACAGCGCTGCACTTAAACAAGGGAAAAGAACACTCTAGAATTTTTTTTTTGCTTTTTTTTGCGCTACTCTTTTTTTTTGCGAAAAATCACTATAATGGCGAGTGTCCCAAAACTCTTCCCAGGTCAAACTAACAAGATGGGCGCGAATTTTTTTTTGACAATTTTTTTCGGAAATCAGGGCAGTGACGACGAAGAAGTGCGACAAAAAAATCACGATGATGGCGAATGTCTCAAAACACTCCTAGGGACCTAAAAATAGGATAGGGAAAAATATTTTCGGTCGCCGAAATTTTGGTCTAAAAACTGCCCGGGGGTTTCCAGACTCTTTTTTTTCATTTTTTTTGAAACCTACTCAGGCAAGGAAACACGAATCTGAAATTAGATGGATTTCGGAAACAAACCTACTACGAAAAGAACTCGGATTGGTGGTGGATATATGGTGGTAGGATATGGCAGCGGTGGTGGTATATGATAGCGGTGGTGGTATATGGATATGGATCGGTGGTATATGGCAGCGTTAGTGGGATATGGCAGCGGTGGTGGTATATGGCAACAATGATGAAGATGGTGCGGCGGCGACATGACAAACTGTGACAGAACTCGGAACTCTAAAGGACTAGACGCTAAGACCAGCAACTAGACACGATGATGCAGCCACAAATTCAACAAAGCAAAACCCTAAAAAGATTATGCAAAGGCTCAGATTGGTTCGGATATGATGAACTACCCTAATTTTTTGTGTGTGGATTTTTCGTGGACTGTAGGTATGAAGAACCGACTCGATCTAAACTACGAAAAACTGTAAAATCTCACCAAGCAACCTAGAAATCTGATACCACTTGATAAAGGCAAAGGTGTCCCGTCTTTCGATGAGATGGTGGATTTCGCTTTGGTGGAAGTCAACTTTGACGATCCGACTACGAACGCGCGAGGACGTCGCGCCTTAGCAATCGCTAAACCAACTCCGAGAGGTTATTGACCACGCCGGAGCACGATCAACCTGACCACGAGGGTCTGTTTCCTGTGAGCAAACGAAGAACAAGCAAGAAATTGAGATTGCAATCTGGATATTACGAATATAAGATGAAAGATTTATTGATCAAGGTGGGGTTCTGTGACGCCTTTGTCTGATCTTTGAACACAAACGAAGTACGCGAAGTTGCAGCTAGGGCGAACTTTTAATATAAACAAAACCCAAAGTCTAAACGGTGCCCTAAGGGCTGTATATATGGAGGAAGAGGGGGTGAATTTCGTGGCCCTTGGTGGAGGGGTCTGAAACTAACCCTATCTCTTGTTTCCCCACACATACGGACTCTAAAAATAGCCTATACTTATGTATTTTGAAATTACATGGGCCTGGCCCAATAATAAGGTGACGCAGCACCTAGAATAGCCTCTGGACGGAAATTTATGAAGTGGCATTTTGTATATTTTGTCCAAGGCTTCATGCACTCATTATGTTGGCTTCAAAGTCTTTAAATCATCACTTGTAACTCCGTTCTTGTTCACCTTCCGCATGCCATCATCTCCATGCTTGTTCTTGCTCCAATGTTCATCCTTCTCCAAGCTAGGCCCTTCATTTGTAAGCAAAACAAATGTATCCAATTTAAGCAGCATCATATTCTCATGAACTTTAGAATCATTACCAAGAAACGAAAGTACCTGATAATTTAATTGGTGTGCGCGAGCTCTAGTAATTGGTCCAGTATATGTAGCAGTAGGGGTTGTGGGTGTAACAATGGTATTGATGTCCTCATCAGTGGAGGGGTGGTTGAACAGGACCCCGTGTTGTGAAGGGCTGGATGAACAGTAGACGGTGGAGGGGTGCCCGTGGAGGGGTGGTTGAACGGTAGCCGGTGGAGTAGCTCGCGGTGGAGGCTGGATGAACAGGAGCCCGTGGAGGCTGGAGGAGGTCGACGGTAGCCCGTCGAGGCTGGAGCAGGTCGACGGTGGAGATGAACAGTGTCCCGCGGAGTCCCGCTTTGCGGTACGCCACACCCCTCCTGATGAACAGGACCCCCGTTTCGACCGTAGCGCTCCAACACAAGTACGTTTCGTCCGTTTTGAGGTATGCCACACCCCTCCCGATCAACAGGACCCCTGTTTCGACCGTAGGAGGTCCGTTTCGTCCGTTTTGCGGTACGCCACACCCCTCCCGATCAACATGACCCCCGTTTCGACCGTAGGACGTCTGTTTCCTCCGTTTTGCGGTACGCCAGACCCCTCCCGATCAACAGGACCCCATTCCGAACGTAGGAGGTCCGTTTCCTCCGTTTTGCAGTACGCCAGGCCTAGTTTCCATTGCCTGTTCCGTCCAAGCCCTCCCGATGAACACGACCACGCATTCCATTCCGACCCAGCCGGTTGGCTCCCACGCGTTCCGTTGCCTCCCGATGAACATGATGCATTCTATTGCCTCCCCAGGAACACGAGCATTCCGTTTCCTCCCCATGAACACGACGACGACGCTGTTTCTCCGTTCCGACCCAGCCATGTACACGAGCCCTCGTCGTACGTATGCGCGAGTAGGCGTTCGAGACACCGCCCGTATGTACACATACGTGGCCGTATTTTCTTTCTTGCACCCTGGCCGTTGTACGTACGTGTACATGCTACGTGCGCGCCTCTACTACGACATGTATGCGCCTCTACTACGACACGTGCATGCCTCTACATAGACCAGTATATATGTATGTACACGTTCACGACCAGAATGACAACTCTACGTACGCTTCGACCAGGTGGGTCCCGACTGTCAGGCACTTCCTTGCCTGCGAAGATGTAGCTGGTGGGTCCCAGCAGTCAGGGGGCGAATCGTTTTGGGTTTTTTTTGCTCGGACGCACTTCCTTGCGTGCGAAGATGTAGCTAGTGGGTCCTGGCAGTCAGGGGGGAAACGTTTTTTTGTGAAATATGGTGGCCCGTCCGGTGGGTCCCTGCTGTCGGGTGGAGGAATAATTATTTTGCGCGTAATAAGGAGGCACTTCCTTGCGGCCACCGTGGACCCAGCTGTCAGCCTCTCCACGCACAGTACTCTTCCGATGGAAGTCTGTCATTGACCACATTGACCACGCCGCGCCGAGAGCACCACGGCAGTGGACGACGGCGAGGCCTAGGAAGGGGACGACGCGGAGCCGGGGAATACGCAGCAGTGGATGCCCACGCGAAGAGGAGTACGAGGGTTCACTGGTTCGGCTGCGGTGTGAGGCTGCCGTCACCGCAGAATAACAGGGGGTGTGGGTGAGTAGAGGGATGGCCTGGCCAGCGGTGGGAGTAGTAGGTGGCGGTGAGGCCTCCGCAGCATCACAGCCGGCCATGGGAGGCAGGAGCATGCGGCACGACCGGTGCTGCTTTGGGAGGCTGGAGCACAAAGACCAGAGGTTGAAGAAGCACTACGGCCGTTGGATGGACATCGTACGGTCACTGGAGCTAGAATCGTTCATATTAACTAAGTTGACAAAGCCCTCCGTCCCCGTAAACTTAGTAGGCCCACAAGTTAGCCTCCCACCAAGGTGAGTCCCAGCTAGCAGGGGGAGTATTCATTTTTTTGTGCGTAATAAGGAGGCATTTCCGGTGGGTCCGAGCTGATAGCGGGGGGAACGTTTTTTTCGCGAAATACAGAGACCCTTCCGATGGGTCCCAGCTATCAGGCGGAGGAATCATTATTTTGCGTGTAATAAGAAGGCATTTTCCTGTGTGGGCCCCAACTGTCAGCCTCTTCTGATGGCTGTTGTTTGTTGACCATGTTGACCTCGCCGCGCCGAGAGCACAAACACGATGGACGAGGGCGAGGCCCAGGAAGAGAACCACCCGGAGCCGGCGAAGCCGCCGCAGCGGATGCCCATGCTGAGGGGAGAACGAGCGCTGACTAGTCAGTTTCGGGGTGAGGCTGACGTCGCCGGAAAATAACAGGATGTGTGGGTGGTTAGAGGGATGGCCTGGCGGAAGCACAGCCAGCCACGGGAGGAGGGAGCAGGCAGTCCCGCCGGCGCTGGTTTGGGCGGCTGGAGCAGGAAGATCAGAGATTGAAGAAGCACAGTGGCCGTTGGATGGACATCCAACAGTCACTGCTGTGTGTTGACTAAGTTGACAAAGCCTTGCGTACGCGTCAAAAAAAAATTTAGGACAACGTCATCTTCAACCTAGTAGGCCCAGAAGTCAGCCTCCAAATCTGTGAAAAACAGCATACAGCCCATTAGCCATTATTTTCAATAATTTACAGCCCATTTGCTAATTCTTAAGGTTATTTGAAGCCCATATTCTTTTTATTAGCATTACAGACCATATATTCTGGGCACTGCTAAAAAATTCAACGAAATTTTGCATATTTTGGTGGGGTCCGAACTCTTTTAATCACGAAATTTTGAGTCACGTTAAAAATAATTTTCAAAAAATTATATCAAAATAAAATTCAAAAAACAATTCTCTGAAAAAAAGAATGAAATTTAGAATCTTAACTAGCAAGATGCCCGTTCGTTGCACGGAACATGAAGATGCATTTGTATGAGTAGTTTATCTTGTGGGAGAAAAGCTGATATTTTAATGTAATTGTTTGTTGGCTTTGGTTTTTATAAGAGTAGAGAGTAGAGAAATCTTGAAAAATGGTATTTTAATGCAATTGCCAGTTGGCTTTGGTTTAAAAATTTACAGCCCATTTCTTACAACTTATAGCCCGTTTTCTGGGGAAGCCCATTTCTTACTACTTACATCCCTCCTCGTCTTGAAAGATTTGCAGCCCAGCAGGGCTGAGAAAAGCAAGTAGGCCTCGGTTTTGGTATTCTCCAAAAAAAAGAACTGGGCTAGCCAATTTCAGAAAGAAAAAATATATCAACTGGGCTCGTCATGTGCTTAATAAAAGCGTAAGCGTGGGCCAGATGGGCCACAGCCCCTGCACAGCGCGCAGTTGAGCTCCGTCTCTGAAACTGAAAAACAACTAGGCAAGCTGCTGGGTCCCTGGTGTTATCCGCTTGTTGTGTAATTTTCTCGTTTATTGACTACATTGACAATGACATGGAACCTAGTTGTCAAACAATTAGGAGGAAGTATTTTTTTGGCTTGTAATAACGAGGCACCTGCTTGCGAAATGCAATGACCCTGGTGGGTCCCTACTGTCAGACTCTCCACGTACAGTCATCTCCTGATTCCTCTTGGTTGTTGACCATGTTGACAACGCCAGACGGCGGCGGGCACAGCGAGCTAACCAAGGCAGAGAATGACGGCAAGGCCTCAGACAAGAATGAACAGCAGCCATGGAAGATGCAGCTGTGTAGTGGCAGGTGGAGGGGAGTACGAGGGCAACAACATGCAAGTCAAGCATACAAATGGTACAAAAAGCCCGAGGATTAATTGTTCATCAAATTTTTAGAAAAAACCCGGATTGAACATGACAGTAACATCTAATCCAACCACTCTTTTTTGCAGTCACAAACAAATGGATCGGTCTGATCCATAAAATCAACATCATGTGCAAAAAATTTTATTTCAGGATGTCTACAACTTATTGTAAATAGAAGCCGAGCACGTTTAGAAGCCCATTTGTCCACCTGAAACTTCTTTTTTTTTCTGTTCAACATGTTCGCCCGTGAGAAATTTCTTGTTGTAAAAATTAAGCCTCATGGACAATAGTAACCTCGCATTCAACAGGAAGAATGTGACAAAGCTTCTGTTTGCCTGGTTGGATGCATATCCTCCCATCGTTATTGTCCTCAAACGAATGTCATGAGAACTAAGAAAATCCTTGTGCTTATTATGCCAACGATTGGTTATATGTTTTTCTCCATGTGGTTCTGCCTAAGTAGACATGAAGATTGCAAACAGTTAAGGTCTGAAAAAGAGTATGTCGAAAGAACGACAGCTGAACAGTTAATTCTAGTACAATATATACGGGCTTTCAACGTGAATGAAATCATCACCTCTATATATAAATTCTCCAGAGATCAAAAGCATCGCAGCAAGCCAATAATTATGTCCAGATCAAATCTATACATTCTGATATATATGATCTTGACAGAATCCAGCAGCATTGATAGGCTATCAATGGACGAACTCTTCATTGAGCATATAACATAATATTAGTACCCAAAGTGTACTCCAAGATGATATAAAACATATGCGCACAAATGAAAAATGCAGCATATGATTACAAATGTGTAGATGATAATATACGGTACCTGAAAAAGTGAGGAGCCAAACACCAACTCCTTGTGATTATTAAACGGGTCACGAATTACACCCAAGGTCTCCAGTTTCGGCGTAGAGACGACAGTTATTTCTGAAGGTGTATAACAATTATGAAGGAGCAACCTTTCAAGTGAAGGGGCATCTTCGATGATGAGCTGTTGTCCTTTAAAACAAATTCCAATGCTTTTAAGGTGAGGTGACTTTATTTGGAGACAACTGATACTGATTTCTATTCCCAAAACAATCAGCAAGCGCTCCCGGGCAGGGCAACTGAAGTGGATGATGCTGTGCAGTGAGGCCTCCGACAGATAACCCACCACAAGCGAAAGTTTTTTTAGCAGTGGGAGTCGAAGCATTTGTACCAGATCGTCTGGTAGATGGCACCGGGCGAAGGTGGCGGTGTGGAGAGAGGAGGAAAACCGTGAGATGGACAATAGTGGTGTGGGCACGAATTCTTGGTATGTTCGTGGTATGAAACTTTTGTGGTAATGGTAGAACTCAAACTGTTGGAGTTTTCTGAATTCAGGGGATGTCAGCCAAGTGTCCACCTTGCCGGGTATGGACAGCAGGTAGCTTGTCGGGATGCAGAGGCATTGAACGGGGCCCTGGTGGTGAGAAGAGATGATGGCTCTGATGAGATCAAATTCAGGAAGGATAGATATCTGACGACAGTAGAGATTGAGGGGCGCGGTGCGCCATAGAGGGCGCCACCGAGTTGAGAGGACTTGTGTGCGGCAGCAATCCTTGTTGGGGAGAAGCGAGATGATCTCCTCAAGGATGACGCCTGGGAGATCGCTGATGCGGTCCACCGGAGATTCTACCGGTTCCTCAGATCTGGGTGGGGGGCTCCGCGCTACTGGGTGTGAGATCTACAACTAGCGTCGCCGCTGGCGGGAGCCTCATCTTCTTGGAGCTGGGGCCAGCCGACTCCATTTTCCTTGTGGGTGTCGCACCGAGCTCACGGGTTTGAGCAGAGTAGCCAGAGACAGGCCTAGTGGCAGTGCGAGTGGGGAAGAAGGAGGGCTGGGGATTTCTGTAGGAGTGGAAGAAGAGGAGCAGGCGTTTTCTGTACGAGTGGGGAAGAAGGTGAGCAGGGTTTTCTGGACGAGTGAGGAAGATTGGGGAGCGGGGGGAATTGGGTGGGCAGACAGAAGCGGGAGAGCGAGTTGTTCGTGTTTATAAGGCTCGCTGCACTAACTACTCACTTTTCCCAAGAACCGCTCTCTTCTTTTGCGTTGCTGCATTGGAGCTGGCGCATGGGCTTGGCTGACTGGCCATGCATGCAGGATGCATGTTCCCGCCGACCACTCCATGCGCCTGGTTTGTTACTATGCCTATTTCATAGGGTGGTTATGGAGTAAATTAAGGAGATTTATTTTCTTTGTGTGCATCCACCAAATTAGAGGATGTGGTACTGGATGCAGACACTCACATTAAACTAACATTCAGAAGAACAAAAGTTCAGCATGTCTATGCATCTCAATGATTCACCATACTATAACCAATATACAAAGCTGTGAGAAGGTGGAAATAAAGAAAATCGGTCGATGCTTCTCTGAGCAAAGGGCCTCCCTGTGCACGCATTAATTTCCTGGGCATGCTTGTTTCTTATCAATGTTGCGAGCACTTTGAGCATGTTGGCAACTCCACAGCTAGCTAGCTGCCTCATCTTGCAATTGATGTCGACACATTTGCAGCAAAACACATGAGGCAATAGAGATGACTCAACATGGGTCCATATTGTGCAGTTCCCCTGATATCATATTCATTGTCCTGAATCTGAAAAGATAGGAAAACAGTAGCTATACTTAAACGGTGTTGCAAAACAGTAGCACATATCAATAGCTCGGCATGACAAAACACGATCATCTGGACGAAGGGGATACTGACCTGCCTGAGGAAGATTACATATAATTTCATAAGTCCTTGGTTGATTTCCACCTTCGACTGCACTGCTTGTTTGCTCCTCCACACATGACAGGATCGTTCCGCACTGCATTCAGCAAGGTAACATACGAATAAGCTAATTTCATCTTGCGGTGGTCATTGTACCTAGTTACAAATGTAGGAATACCTAGAGCACCATGAGGTTAGCTGACAACAGGTAGATGCAGCCATATAAATTTTGTGCGGTGCTACCAAAATTGAGGTTTGTATCCCTTCCCGTTATGAGAATTCTTCTTGAAATTGGTAGAATGTGACGGCTTGTTCTTTGCATCAAACTTGCCTTTCCCCTGAGATTTGTTCTTGTTGTTTTGGGGCTGGTTGGGCTGGAAGTTCTTCTCGTGTACCATGTGGGCACTAGAAGCTCCCTCAGCGACCCGAGCACGTGTGTCTTTTGCTCTCACCTTCTCCTCAAAATCAAGAGTGCTAATGAGATCCAAAACAAAAAACTCATGTCTCTTGTTTTTCAGAGAAGTAGCAAAATCGTTCCACGAAGGTGGAAGCTTGGCAATGATGGTCCCAACAACAAATTTGCCCGGCAACATGCACTTAAAGTACTCAAGTTCCTTAGAGATTGACTGTATCTCCTGAGTCTGCTGAACAACAGAACGCTCATCATTCATCTGTAGTCACAGAATTGCTCCATGACGTACAGCTCGTTGCCGGCGCCCGAGGGCCAAAACGTGGCCTCGAGCGCAGCCCACATGTCTTTGCCGCTGTCAAACGACATATATGAATCCACAATGGAATCATCAAGAACACTCAGCAGGGCGGCTTTGAAGAGGGTATACATGTTCTGAAAAGCTTCCTGCTGTGTAGGATTAAGATCGCCCTCAGGCTTACCCTTAGTGGCGTCATAGCAGTACATGATCTAAAACCAATATACTGCACTTGTGCGCCACCTTTTATATTGCACCCCCTTAAAAGTAGGCGGCTCCAAGCGCAGCAAAACCACTCGCAGTAAATTGCCTGTAATCAGGTTTTTGGATTGGATTGTTGAATATATGAGCAATTTAGTATGAGATTTAATCTGAATCAGTAGTAAATAGATCATGACGACAATTGCAAACATCAAACTAATGATGCGGACTAAACCAGGAGGACAGAATCACATACGGTATAGCGAGAGCAGAACCAATGTCATTGATGAAGAGGTTACCGAGGTCGCGGAAGAAGGTTGTCGTTGAGGAAGTCGTCGCTAGCAGCAGTCACAGGAGTGTGCTCCCCAAAAACCTGATCGCCCCTCTCCCGTACAGGATCACAAAAGGCGGGGTTCTGAGGACTGTAATCCCTTCTCGCGGTGCATGCCGGAAGGAGGGCCGGAGAAGAATTGTGTGGCGGCGCTAAGATTTGGAACAGTGCGAAACCATTTGATACAACGGCTGCTAGGGTAGAGCATGTCAGGTTGGTCGTGCGAGTATAGTAGTAGGCCTTTGGCCCCCAAACCCCATGTCCAAGTCAATAATAGCTCAAAAAAGTCAATAATAGCCCCACCAAGGTTTGTCTAAAAAAACGGAGTAATTAAGGCATTCGTTAGTCCCTTTAGTATAACTACAATATCATTGATAATGTCCCCACCTTTTGTCTCACAAAGTATGTTGGAGTACAACCGGCTACACGTTTACAATCCGCTTCTCTTCTCTCTCCTCTTCTCTCTCCTTCAACTAAGCACAAATACTATATTTAAATCCTTATAGCCTGCTTATGTCATCTAATTGTAGTACTTGCTCTAAAGTTACTATCCACTATGTAGTCTGAAATGTCGGGCGTGCAGCGGGGGTGCCCTCGGTCGGCGCGCCGCTTCAACGGCGGAAGCAGTGAGAGGTCGCGTCGCCCTGACTTGCCATCAATGTGGAGCGGCGGGCTCTGCTGGCGCCGGGCGGGAAGCACGCATGGGAGGGGGGAGGGGTTTTTGTTGGGCCAAGAAGGTGAGAAGCCAACTTGGGATCGGTCCGGACGGGGAAATATCATGGAGAGAATTCCTTATTTGGCCCTTTCTTAAATTTTGCTTCCTTTTTTGGCCCTAAAAATATCATTTCCTCTTTTTGACACACAATTTTTATTTTGTTCCCTTCATGACACTTCCATCAATTTTGGCACATAACAGTGTTAAGTCTAACATGAAAAGACCATTCTACCCCTGATATATTATGTGACTAAAATATGTTTTGTCTTGTGACTACATGACTAGTGAAACCAAATCTACTATTTCAGTATCATGTAACACATTTGAGCTCACCAGATTCCCGCAAAAAAAGATTTGAGCTCACCGGACATCTCATGCACACTCGTTTTACCAGTTGATGTATAGTAATTCCGTTGCATTCGGTTTACCACTTGCGAAGCCAGCCGAAATGAGATAGGTTAAGAGTGACCGTGTAGTTTAAATAAAAAAGGGAAGCTGTAACAAGCACTGATCAGTGTACATACGACCCTGCAGTTGGTGTGTTGGTGCGTATCTGTCCGGCACCGACGAACAACTAGATATTGTTGGCGTTCTACACAACAAGCACGGGCATGGTGTTGCCGGAGCCCGGAGGTGAGTGCCTGGTTGGCGACGACGCCCTTGGTCAGGAGGGCCCAGAAGTAGCCAGCTGCTAAGCCTGCCACACAGGCATAAAATATGATGTGGCACCAATAAACTAAGCACCAATGCATTGAATACTTGAGTTACTAAGCCATTTAATGCACTTAGCACCTCATATAAAGAGCATTAGTAGTATAAGCCAGTGGCATGTCATCATAGCCCATCTTATAGTCAACATGTACAATAGTAGATCAAAAGAATGTACTACTACTTTTTTATTCTGTGGCCCACCTTTCATTCTCACAAAGTGCCTAGGAGCACATGCTAGAGCTGGCTCTTCACGAAGAGCCCGCTTACCTTCTCTCTCCTCTTCTCTTTCCTCCAACTAAGCAGAAATATACTAGTTTATTCCTTATAGCCCGCTGACTCAGCTCTATTGTACTTGCTCTAAGCACATCTAAGCACTTACTAGCACCCCCTTGACCGTGGACCTTGATGGTGTATATTACCTTGTGTCTCATAATTTTCCTCGTCATCATCTGAATCCAAGAAGATCTCACCCACATCATCATTAGCATGCAGCCGCCTTGATAGACAACGTGCGCAGAAGGAGTAGAGGCGACTGGGGACGCACCACCACCACGTCGTGGGCACTCCGTATGTGCTCTTGTGCATGCAGCGTGCGTGTTTTTCCATCGGTGCTAGCTCTAAGGCCAAGGTTACGGTCGTCTTCATCTCCGACTAGTAGTTGAGCAACGACGGCAAAGAGGTGCCGCAAGAGATGTGTATGCACCGTTGCGTGCGAGCTTCGCCGTAGCACGACGAACCGGACGTCGCCGTGGATGGCGCACGCCTCCATGCAGTCGGGTGTGTGTGCATGCATGTGTTATTCATGTGCATTCTGCGGCCGAGCGTGTGTGCATGCACGTCTTGTGTACGTGCGTTGTGTGCTCCATGTTGTGCGTGTCTGTGCATGAGTTGGATCGGATGGAGTTAGTGCGTTGGCTTGTGTACATGTGTCGCTGCATGCGTCATGTACATGCGTGGCTTGTTGTGTGGTTATCAATAATTCAATATAAACTACTCCCTCCGTTCCTATATAAGTCTTTCTAGACATTTCAAATAGACTACAACATACAGATGTACGTAGACATATTTTAGAGTGTAGATTCACTCATTTTGTTTCGTATGTAGTCCCTTATTGAAATATCTAAAAAGACTTATATTTGGGAACGGAGGGAGTATAAAACATCTTCAACATAGCATCCTGATGTACCGTTTCTAGTGGTTAGCAAAAAGTTCATGTTCTTTTATTTGTTTATAGGTGGACAGGCGGCAAAAAAACAGGGGAAAACGCGCAAGGTTCCTTGCAGACGCTCCACCGTGAGGTTCCTTGCTCCTCCTCGGTCGTCGAGAATCTATGCTCTTCAACTCTTTTCTTTTACGTGAGCTTTGTTCATCCTTTTCCCAACACGCGAGACATCTAGCATCAAGGTGCACGTGTCATGCAAGAAAATGGAGATAATCAGATAAGTAGTGCGTAAGTGAGTCGTGCAGGGGGGGAGCGGGGGGAAACCCTTTTTCGTAAATGAGTCGTGCACTTCGATGGCACCAACGCAAAAAAAATTCTCCTCGATGGCACGTGAATAGTGCACGTACTCAACGACGGAGCACGGGATGGTAGCAATGACATGGTCATCCCTTTTTTGGAGAGAGTACGTACTACTAGTAAATAACTTTGATGTGTCACGTCAACTCGCAGAACGACGAGAAGCTTGACTACGCCTTCTCCCTCGCCAACACATGCGTGGTGGCTCGCAGCACGAGGAGAAACTTTTGCTTACAAGCGGTGGAGTGCAGCAGTTCATTTGGTGTCAGATTGCCAGAAGCACTACTGTAGAACCATCGACTTCCGGATGAGGCGAAGAGCTAAGCGCAAGGTCACCTACTAACCTTAGGCTAGGCGTAGTGGGAGTAACATAAGTAGGGGTACCTCCTTTTTTTATTCTAGAAACAACCACACGCGAATATCAAGGTGTTGGTTACGTAGAACAAATTTCCTGCAGTCCGTGCTCAGCCCTCCTCTATCTCTCTTCTCAGCCAGCCAGCGGACGCGCGGAGTCCATCGTCTATTTGCTCACATGCGGCTCCACATGTCACTGAAAACGCAACAGGACCCACTGAACCTGCACATCTTTCACCTCGACGTGCTGGTGATGAAAACAAATCCAATAAAGATCTTCGGTGGTCGTTTTGGAGTTACTCAAGAGTAGTAAGATTCTATTTACAATTTAACCAAATATACACATCTCGTGGTTTCAACTACCACTCTATTTTCTCTCATGACACGACCTGGATGTTGGATGTCCCACGTGTCGGTAAAAGGAGTAAGAACCCGACCAAATCTTCGGTTGTGCTCTCGGATTAGACTAGTTGTGCTAACTTAAATTTTTTATTGTGTACTCCATCCGTTCCAAAATACATGACTTCCATTTGTCCAAAAATGGATGTACCTATATACTAAGACATGTCTAGATAGATATATATTTTGACAAATAGAAGGCATGTATTGTGCAACGGAGGGAGTAGAATGGATGCAAGTTTTTGTATTGGGAAGAAGAGTACATCCATATATTGATAGAGCGTTGGAGTTGGCCTTACAAGTGGGACCGCGGTTGAGGAAACCGACTATCGGCAAACCCCCACCTCGCCCGCTACGTGATGGCTGAGTTAGAGAAACGATGAGGTTGAAGAGATTGCTCTAGCATGGACTCCAAGAAATATGGTGTCAGATGGAAGTCGTGCTGGTGGCGTGTGTCGTACTCCTGGACGTGAATGCTTGTTCTGGCCCATGCCACCCTACTACTCCTACTACTTACTATATAGTACTAGTATTGAGGATTCGAGGTGCTGGTTACGTACAATATGGCTACAGTAAAAACACCCGCATGACGTGCGAAGCATGTGAAGCTAGTACAAATAGTGTACTACTATTGTTGATTGGCCTCATCCGATAACCTGTTGCAATGCACGTACAATTATGTATTCAGAAAATATTTTTTGCCTTGTCGCACCACTCACTCAGAGAAGCAACTCGAAAGCCATTCATAAATTTAGTAAGTTTATCACAAGCATATCATTTTATTACAAACAACAGGTCATCAACCCACATCGACAACGAGGATACATTATAAATACTAAAGTTTTCACCACATAACAAATAACAAGCAATGAAATGAACTTCAACTCAACCATTCCTCGGTGTTGGAAACGCTTGCTTTGAACCACAAGTGATTCTCTAGGGCGGGCCATCTATTGTCGATATCGAGACCAACGCATGACTGATCATCCAGGCTGAAGCGGCCTACTATATCAGTACCAGGGTAGGGAACCACCCTAATGTCCGAGGTATAGACACAGTTGCTTCTCATAAATGGTACTAGTAACGTTGTGTCAACAGCAGTTGGATCGCCTTTCACCATCATCGAATAGTTTTGTCCAAGGAAGGGCGAGTTTTCTCCAAGACTATCAATTCTGTACCAGGGAGAAGGTGTTGGCGCTAGCACACTAGTATCCATCCCGAATACCATGCAACGGGTGTTGGAATAGGTCCAGAGAGTGCGACCATGGGAGACAACACGTGCTCCCTCAGCAGTAACATCATCAGTGGGCTGTATACACATAAGAAGAGGTGATCCATCGGAATTAGTTGCCAGGCGCCACTGAGTATATACGTTATGCTCGTCCTCATGCTCATGATCATCACCATCACCATCTCCCCCTTGGTTATAAAATTTTTCAAGTATAGGTGGTGGAATGTTCACAGGACCTTGGAAACACAAGAAGAAGGTTAATTAGTAAAGGGAAACTTGCTAACCCGCATGCATGTGGATGAAACAGTTATAATTACGGTGGAAGACAAACGTACCGAAAGTACGAGGATCCCATGAAAAAACAGTGCCATGAGCGGTGGAAGCAAACACAAGACCCTCGTATTGAATTGCATCACAGTACTCATCCGTGTACAGAAACTGATTTTTGAGCAATATCCATCGAGTCAAACCACCAAGGACGGCAACAAGCTTGTCGAAGATAGCAAGAACTTCATAGTTGTTGTAATTCCAAGAGCGGTTGGGAACTCGACAAATTGCTATCTTCCGTAGAAGACAGTCACCATGATTGTATTTGAACGTGCATACAATACCGGTGTGCTCAACCTCTGGACAGTCTGCTGAGATTTTTGGAAGTGGAACCCGGTCACGAGTGTACACATTCACAAGTTCCCACTCGCAGTTGGACCCAATGTAAACAACCCAATCTCCATTTGCGCCTGCCCAAGCCTTACCCTCAAGCGATGGCATCTTAACATCATACGTATCATTATCAAGCGGCATCAACTTGCACAAGGCGAGGCCTCCATCGTCCCCGCGCCAGTAGTCATGAGGGTCCCAACAAAGAAGATAGGGGAGATCAAACCACTCCTTGAATCTTGGGTTCCTTGTGATGATGTTATTAGTTGAGTCGAGAATGGGATTGAATGAACCTACCAAGCTAGCCGAGGTGATGACATTGCACCGATCAATGAGTTCCTCCACCATGTCATCTTTCAGATCGGGGCAAGAATAACGGGGTCGTTTCCAGCCTATTCCCTCCATGGAGAAGACGATCGAACAATAGCAGAAGAAAGGGTGAAGGACTGAAGGAAAATGGAGGAGGGAGAGGAAGAGCGTGCGACAGCAGTTTGAAATCGAGAGGGAAAGGCGAAGAGCCGATGGACAGTTGCCAGTTTGCCACGGTTCACGAAGAGGCGCCCCGGTGAGGGGGTCCTGGATTAGGGGGTATCCGGACAGCCGGACTATGTACTTTGGTCGGACTGTTGGACCGTGAAGATACAAGACTCAAGACTTCATCCCGTATCCGGATGGGACTCTCCTTTGCGTGGAAGACAAGCTTGGCGATCCGGATATTAGATTTCCCTCTCTGTAACCGACTCTGTGTAAACCCTAGCCCCCTCCGGTGTCTATATAAACCGGGGGGTTTGATCCGTATAGGGAGAATCATAATCATCATAGGCTAGCTTCTAGGGTTTAGCCTCTACGATCTCGTGGTAGATCAACTCTTGTAATTCTCATATCATCAAGATCAATCAAGCAGGAAGTAGGGTTTTACCTCCATCGAGAGGGCCCGAACCTGGGTAAAACATCGTGTCCCTTGCCTCCTGTTACCATTAGCCTTAGACGCACAGATCGGGACCCCCTACCCGAGATCCGCCGGTTTTGACACCGACATTGGTGCTTTCATTGAGAGTTCCTCTGTGTCGTCGCTGCAAGGCTCGATGGCCCGTCTCGTTGTCAAGGACAACATCACCTTGGGGGGAGCACTGGCGGTAGGCCAAACTCTCCGACTAGGCGGCTTCGTCATGGCCGCTTGATCGGCTTCAGCACCGACGATGACCTCTCGGGTCATCAAAAACGGCCTCCACGTCAACTCAGAACTCGCCAAACAGATGGATCTAATGGAGCTCTCCTCCCTCAATGAGATTTTGGATCGCATCGCTGCTTTGGGAGTCGCTATAAACTATGATCGGATTGGGCTTAAACCCGACCAAAGGGATATTAAATCCCCACTGGTCACCCACGAGATAGCGGTAGTGGAAGAGCCACACATGGACTATCCCTCTATTTTGAGGATGAACTATGTACGGATTGCCGAGCTCTCTGAGCCGGATACCCATTCGCGAGAGGACATGACCCAGGCCCCGAACTTAGAATCGGGCAACAGGCCAGAAAAATCGGGCAGCTCCCCGGAGCCCGAGCTGTCAAGCCTGGAAGCTCCTCTGCCCCTGGGCGTTAGATCGGACCAGAATCCAGATTTAACTATGCCCACCCACCCAGACTTAAGTTGTCTCTCCCATATCAGACAAGGGCCCCAAGACACAGTACATCGCTACTGGGCCAGGTTCCTCCTTGTGATAAACAAGGTCAAGGACTGTTGCGAGGAGGACGCAATCTCACTTTTCTGTGCAAATTGCACGAACAAAGGGATCCTTAATGCTATAAGTCACCGTGACATAGTACACTTTGCGGACTTAGCAGCCATAGTACAGAAGCACCGTGTGATGGAAAGTGCCTGGAAAACCCAAACAGACTTTTGGGATAATCCGGCTCTCACTAAACCCTTCCTCCGAGCTAAAAGGGCAAACTCTCGTAAGTTACCCGATCCAATTCCCAAAAAACCAAAGACCACCCCAGGGCGTGGAACCGTATTGGAAGAATGGCTCAATGGGCCATGCAAAATTCATAGCACGCCGGACACTATGCCAACGCATAGCCTTAGAGCATGCTGGATACTCCTGCACGTAGCAAAAAGCGGCGAGGATCTTCTTGTAAGCCATAAAGCAGAGCAACATCCCGCCGAAGACAACAATGCGGTACTTACAGTCTTCGAGACTTTCGCCTCAAATAATAGGCGCAAGCGAGCTCATCGAAATTTCGTCGAAATCTGCCATGTGGCAAAAATAAATCCGTGGAACGACACTGCTATAACTTTCAGCGCCAGTGACGAACCCCAATTCCAGACAGTCCGGGCACCAGCCGCTTTGGTCCTTAGCCCAATCGTGGACGGCTTTCGGCTCACTAAAGTACTCATGGACGGCGGAAGCGGATTAAACTTGATCTATGAAGAAACACTCAACAAGATGGAAATTGATAAAAGCCGCATTGAGCAAAGCGGCACAACCTTCAGGGGAATCATCCCTAGTTAGGAGGCACGGTGTGCAGGAAAAATCACACTCGATGTGGTATTCGGCACCCTGGAGAATTACAGGTCCGAAGAAATCACATTCCAAGTGCCTCCTTTCAGCAGCGGAGACCACACCCTTTTAGGGCGGGACGCATTCACAAGCTTTCATGCTATACCCCATTACGGGTACATGAAGCTTAAAATGCCCGGACCCAATGGAATCATCACTCTAGCCAGTGATCCAGACGTCGCACTCCGCGCCGAAAATAAAATTGCAACACTAGCCCTGGAAGCATTATCCGAAACCCTAGCGGCCGAAGAACTAACAACGCTGCGCACCACAGTGGACAGGGACGACGTGATACTCGACAAACGATCCAAGTCCACCTCATTTAAACCCGCAGACGAGATAGTCAAATTCCAGGTCCATCCAACGGACCCCATGAAGACATCTTCCATCGGGACACAGTTGAGCCCCACAATGGACGCCACACTACGAGACTTCCTACGCGAGAATTGGGACATTTTCGCCTGGCATCCTTCGGACATGCCGGGCATCCCACGCAGGCTGGCCGAACACAACCTCAATATACTGAAAGGATACAAGCCAGTCAAACAGACTCTTAGGCGCTTCTCAGAGCCTAAACGGCAAGCCATGGGAGAAGAGCTAGCCAAGCTACTTGAGGCTGGATTCATCAAAGATATCAACCATCCGGATTGGCTAGCAAGTCTGGTAATGGTACCAGAGAAGGACAAATCCTGGTGCCTATGCGTCGATTTCAAAGACCTCAACAAGGCTTGCCCTAAGGATCCCTTCCCCCTCCCTCGCATCGACCAAATCATCGACGCCACCGCAGGACATGATTCACTATGTTTCCTCGATGCATACTCCGGATACCATCAAATAAAGATGGCAGAGTCCGACCAAGCCGCAACGGCCTTCATAACGTCATATGGTCCTTTCTGCTTCAACACTATGCCGTTCGGGCTTAAAAATGCCGACGCAACCTATCAACGCATGATTCAAACATGCCTGGAGAAGCAAATCGGCAAAACAGTGGAAGCATATGTGGACGAAGTGGTCATAAAAAGAAGACATGTCGAAACCCTAATAGATGACTTGAGGCTTACGTTCGATAACCTCCGAACATACGACATCAAACTAAACCCGGAAAAATGTGTTTTCGGCGTACCCTCCGGGAAGTTGCTCGGCTTCATTGTTTCCAATAGAGGGATTGAGGCAAATCCGGCAAAAATCCGAGCTCTGTCGCAGTTGGCTATCCCAACAGACCTCAAGCATATCCAGAAACTAGCTGGATGTGTGGTTGCCTTAAGCCGCTTTATCTCCCGATTAGGAGAAAAGGCACTACCCCTTTACCGCCTTCTTTGACGCATCGAACACTTCGTGTGGACGGATGCAGCCGCGGACGGACTGGATGAAATAAACACCTTATTGGCCAGTAATCCAGTCCTGACAGCGCCAAATATTGGCGAACCTATGCTGTTGTACATAGCTGCAACACATCAAGTTGTAAGCACAATGCTTGTCGTCGAACGAGAAGCAGACGGATACAAATTCCCGCTCAAAAATCCGGTATATTACATGTCCACGGTCCTCACCCCATGCAAATCCCGATACCCACACTATTGAAAGATAGCATATGCGGTCTTCATGGCATCCTGGAAGCTACGACACTACTTCCAGGAGTATTCGATTACGGTGGCCTCCGAGGTACCACTCAACGACATAATAAACAACCGCGACGCTACGGGACGGATTGCTAAAGGGGCCATCGAGCTCCTTCCGTTCGACATAACATACAAACCACAGCGGGCCATTAAGTCGCAAGTATTGGCTGACTTTGTCGCCGAATGGACAGAAGCCGAACTCCCTAAAGAGTACAGCACGTACTCTAATTGGATCATGCACTTCGATGGCTTTAAAATGCTAGCCGGATTGGGAGCAGGTGTAGTCCTGACTTCCCCCACTGGGGACACGGTCCAATACGTAGTCCAAATATTATACACAGACTCCAACAACGCAGCAGAATACGAGGCTCTGTTGCATGGTCTTCGGATGGCAGTCTCTATGGGCATTCAACGCCTGGAGGTGCGCGGGGATTCAAACTCGCAATATCACAAATAAACGGAGATTTTGATGCCAAGGATCCGAAAATGGCGGCCTACCGTAACGCCGTCCTCAAAATGTGAGCTCGGTTCGAGGGGCTCGAATTCCACCATGTTGCTCGAGAAAACAATCAAGTGGCGGATATCCTCGCCCGCATCGGAGCTAAACGCGACCCTGTCCCACCTAACATATTCCTGGAAAAGCTGTTCAAGCCATCCGTGGTATGGGAAGGGGAGTCCGGCAACACTAGCCCGGATCTGAATACAATCCCAGATTCCGAACCATCTGACGTAATCGGAGGCTCCGCCACCGAAATAACACCTTCGGCCCATGAAATCATGGCTGTAATCGCCTCGTGGACCGAGCCTTTCTTGGCCTACCTAAATAGGCAGGAGCTCCCCGAGGACCAAAATGAAGCACGTTGTATTGTGCGGCGCTCCAAGGCCTACAAAGTCCATGAGGGAGAACTCTATAAGAAAAGTGCGACTGGAGTGCTCCAAATATGCATCTCCGAAGAGGAAGGGATGCAGCTCTTGGCTGAAATCCATGCCGGACTCGGCGGGCACCACGCTACAGCTCGGGCACTTGATTTTGATGCCAAGGCTCAGCAAGGCCTTCCGTACAGGCTTTTATTGGCTAACAGCCCGAGCAGACGCACATGACCTTGTCCAACACTGCGTCGGTTGCCAGCTCTTTGCCAATCAGAGTCATATGCCCCCTACCACTCTCCAAACAATCCCCATTACTTGGCCCTTCGCGGTCTGGGGGCTGGATATGGTCGGACCTCTTAAAGGGGGAAGCCACAAGAAAAAAATACTTATTGGTCATGGTGGACAAGTTCACCAAATGGATAGAAGCCAAACCAGTTGAAACGGCCGAATCCGGACTAGTGATAGACTTCATATTCGGGGTTGTACACCGTTACGGCGTCCCCCACAGCATCATCACTGACAATGGCTCAAACTTCACAGCCGATGAAGTGAAATCTTGGTGCGGCAACATGGGCATTAAGCTCGATTACGCCTCCGTCTACCATCCCCAAACAAATGGCCAGGTCGAACGTGCAAATAGTCTCATCATGAGTGGCATCAAACCCAGACTAGTGCGGTACTTGACAGAATCGTACACGCACTGGGTCGAGGAGCTCGACTCCGTACTCTGGGGGCTGCGGACCATGCTGAATCGCACCATCGGATACACACCATTTTTTATGGTATACGACGCAGAGGCAGTACTACCCTGCGACATAATCCACGACTCACCTCGCGTGCGCATGTACAAAGAGAAGGAAGTCGAGTTAGATCGGCAGGACAACTTAGATGCCCTGGAGGAGGAGCGCGACGTCGCAAAAGCCCGTTCCGCATTCTATCAGTAGCAGACTCGACGGTATCAAAGCAGAGAAGTGCGGGCCAAAACTTATAATATTGGCAAACTTGTTCTACGCCTACCGGAGAAGAAGAAGGACAAGCTCAAACCTAAGTGGGAGGGTCCCTTCATTATTGATAAAGTTCTCACCGGAGGAGCGTACCGCCTGCGTAATGCATCCGATAACAGACTCGAGCCGAACCCATGGAACGCGGCCACTCCGGAGATTCTACGCCTAGTGCCGAACCTAGTGTTCGTCTCCTTACCCCCGCTCTTTTAATTATGTTCCTCCCCTTTTTTCCCTTTCTCACCCTTTTTCCCTTCTTCACACGAAGTACTCAATACCGTGCGGATTCTTGGATCACTCTGGCCGCACTATGTTTGTAAACCATACCTGGGGGCTTCCTATACGGAAGCTAAATATAATTACTTTCATGGCTTCTTGCCTATCACATATGGGTTCTGTTTCCATATGTGCCTTTTCTTCACCATTATATGCATCGATATGACTTAAGATGTGGCCATGCTGGGTTGCCTGGCTCTTGTGTTTATGCCCTACGTTCCCGTTAATTCGGCTAGGGCATAAGGGGAGCACCTCTGTGATTGTTACTGCCGGTTCAACCGGATGTGTACCTCAGACTGGGTGAAGCCGAAAGCTAGCGTTCTTAAGGGAATATTTGGTCGGTGAACAAAAGATGTTTCTTTTGTTTATTACAACGTGAATCCCCGGAAGTTTTATATCTTGCGTTTCTGTTCGCAATCCGGACATGTACATCGATGCATGCATACCCAGGGAAAGGAACCCCTAATGGAATTATTCTCCCTGGAAGATGTTCTTACTACCCATGTAATATAACATAACTAGTTGGGTACTTGTCTGTTCAAGCACTTATGACCCCTACGCCTGGTTTCCACGCATACCCTAGTTCTGCATAACTGAGCGGGTATTCGGATACACCCCGGACTGTCAGATCCGGGGGCTGAAGCAAAAAGGTCCGCCATGACAAATGATTTTTAATCCGGCTAGGGACTACATATGTCCATTAAATTACATAGTCACTTGGACTGACTATATTCTTCCTCTATACCGTCCAACAGGCTATCTAGCTTGCAATCCTGTTGGGAATACTTCGCGGCTAACGCTACCTGGTCATACACCAGACTCATAGGAATTTCTTGCCCATCTGGACCCGTCGGTCCGACTTCGGCCATATGGTTCGAGTCAAGCTTGGTGTAGCGCGTCTTCACCATGGCCCAGGCTTCCCTTGCACCTTGTCGGTAGGCTGACATCTTCCACAATCGGAAGCGGCGCCGTGCTCCTTAGAGCATATCCATGAGCTCTCCCATGCCTCTTGGCAGGGAAGTGGATGGCCACAAGGCCTGGGTAATACCCTGCATCACCTGCCGAACTCGTTCGTGCAGCTGTGAGAGGTCTTGAAGTAAATCACTTGCGGACCCAGGCATCTCCTCTTCAGGACGGCCCGTCAACATACCTACAGATATAAAACTCTTTTAATATGCTTCCTCGCCACCCATCTTCTCCGGCGTTCTCTGATCTATCACCCTATACCCATCTCACATGGGTTCTCATGGTGGATCAACTTTGGATCTGGATTTCTCCAAATGAGTGGCTTTTGCGGAGGAGGTTTTTAGATTTTGTGGGAAATCCATTCATCCCTCGGATGACACAAGCCATTTTAGTATGGTTGTGTCTTTCAGCAGACATAGATTTTGTCTTGATGTGGATTCGGTTGCAGCGGCATTGGAATCTGCAATTGGAGGATCTGCAATTGATCTATCTATGCAACTCATTAAAGCCAAGGTATTCTCATTTATGGTCTCATGCAAACATGTTGGCATTATTATTCTTCATTTGAGATTTTTCGCGTGCCCGCAATTCAAATGTTTTTTCCATCTATGGGGTAATGGTGGTCCTAATTGGAAATGTGAATTCGTTATTTGGAAGAAAGAGTGTGATGCCGAATGGATTATCATCAGTCCTTCTAAGAGGCGTGCTTCTCTTGGCTTGATTTCTATGCATAAGCCACCTTCCAAGTCTGCTTTGCATTCGGGTTCTAGATCACCGAAGAAGATTTCTTTTGCCACTTCCCAACAGTATGATGCTTGCAAGGGATATTCTTTTCCAGCTTCGCCGGGCCTTGTTGATGCGGTCTGTGATGCTCGGTATTCTGTGCTGCCTCGTGAGAGAGCTACTTTGCCTCCGCCGCCGGCGACTGAATCCGATGGACGGTGGCGGAACCACCCATCATTTTCGGAACAGTCAACGTCCAAGCTATTTCTTCGGCCGGGATTTCAGTGGCTACCCCATCCAGTTTGGACATGAATCTGCATGTGCATGGGACGGAGCTGGCTGGTCCAGCCACGCCTCCAGCCCAGGTTAGTTCTCCGGCCCAGGATGTTTCCCCGGCCCAGGATGTTTTAGCCCAAGCTAGCTCCGTATCTCAACCTGCTTCTCCATCTGTTATTGGAAGCAAGAATTTCCATAACACCTTTTTCATTCATAACATAACCCTTAGGAACAACAGGTAAAACATAATCATTGGGGGAACCTTCATCATCACTATCATCAATAACAGGTTCTTCAAAATTTTCGTTCCCCCTAACTCTAGCAAGTTGTTCATCAAGAAATTCACCTAATGGCACAGTAGTATCACGCACAGAAGTAGTTTCATCATGCATAGCAGAAGTGGCATCATCAATAACATGCGAATTATCAGAATTCATAGCAGTAGCAGGTTTAGGTGTCACAAGCCTACTAATAACGGAAGGAGAATCTAGTGCAGAGCTAGATGGCAGTTCCTTACCTCCCCTCGTAGTTGAGGGCAAAATAGTAGTTCGATCGTCTTTCAAGTTCTTCATAGTGATCAACAGATATAAATCCCAAGTGACTCAGAGAATAGAGCTATGCTCCCCGGCAACGGCGCCAGAAATTAGTCTTCATAACCCACAAGTATAGGGGATCGCAACAGCTTTCGAGGGTAGAGTATTTAACCGAAATTTATTGATTCGACACAAGGGGAGCCAAAGAATATTCTTGAGTATTAGCTGTTGAGTTGTCAATTCAACCACATCTGGATAACTTAGTATCTGTAGCAAAGTGTTTAGTAGCAAAAGTGGTATGATAATAAAGGTAACGGTAGCAAAAGTAAAAATAAATGTTTTTGGGTTTTTGTAGTAGTTGTAACAGTAGCAACGGAAAAGTAAATAAGCGAAGAACAATATATGAAAAGCTCGTAGGCAATGGATCAGTGATGCATAATTATGCCGGATGCGATTCCTCATGCAATAGTTATAACATAGGGTGATATAGAACTAGCTCCAATTCATCAATGTAATGTAGGCATGTATTCCGTAAATAGTCATACGTGCTTATGGAAAAGAACTTGCATGACATCTTTTGTCCTACCCTCCCGTTGCAGCGGGGTCCTTGCGGAAACTAAGGGATATTAAGGCCTCCTTTTAATAGAGAACCGGAACAAAGCATTAACAGATAGTGAATACATGAACTCCTCAAACTACGGTCATCACCGAGAAGTATCCCGATTATTGTCACTTCGGGGTTGTCGGATCATAACACATAATAGGTGACTATACACTTGCAAGATAGGATCAAGAACACACATATATTCATGAAAACATAATAGGTTCAGATCTGAAATCATGGCACTCGGGCCCTAGTGACAAGCATTAAGCATAGCAAAGTCATAGCAACATCAATCTCAGAACATAGTGGATACTAGGGATGAAACCCTAACAAAACTAACTTGATTACATGGTAAATCTCATCCAACCCATCACCGCCCAGCAAGCCTACGATGGAATTACTCACGCACGGCGGTGAGCATCATAAAATTGGTGCTGGAGGATGGTTGATGATGACGACAGTGATGAATCCCCCTCTCCGGAGCCCTGAACGGACTTCAGATCAGCCCTCCCGAGAGAGATTAGGGCTTGGCGGCGGCTCCGTGTCGTAAAACGCGATGAAACTTTCTCTCTAATTTTTTTCTCCCTGAGACGGAATATATGGAGTTGGAGTTGAGGTCGGAGGAGGTCCAGGGAGCCCATGAGATAGGGGGCCGCGCCCTAGGGGGGGGGCACCCCCTTGTCTCGTGGACAGGCCGTGGGCCCCCTGGCATTAATTCTTTCGCCAAAAATTCTTATTAATTCCAAAAAGTTCCTCCGTGGATTTCCAGGACATTCCGAGAACTTTTCTTTTCTACACATAAAACAACATCATGGTAGTTCTGCTGAAAACAGCGTCAGTCTGGGTTAGTTTCATTCAAATCATGCAAGTTAGAGTCCAAAACAAGGGCAAAAGTGTTTGGAAAAGTAGATACGTTGGAGACGTATCAACTCCCCCAAGATTAAACCTTTGCTTGTCCTCAAGCAATTCAGTTGATAAACTGAAAGTGATAAAGAAAAACTTTTACAAACTCTGTTTGCTCTTGTTGTTGTAGCATGAAAAGCCAGCATTCAAGTTTTATCAAATATTATGAACTAACCATACTAACAATAACACATAGGTCTCACAATTACTCATATCAATAGCATAATCAGCTAGCGAGCCATAATAATAAAACTCTGATGACAACACTTTCTCAAAATAATCATAACATGATATAACAAAATGGTATCTCGCTAGCCCTTTCCGAGACCGCAAAACATAAATGCAGAGCACCTTTAAAGATCAAGTTCTAACTAAACATTGTAATTCATGGTAAAAGAGATCCAGTCAAGTCATACCCAATATAAACCAATAGTAATGAATGCAAATGAGAGTGTGCTCTCTAGCGGGTGCTTTTAATAAGAAGGATGATGACTCAACATAAAAGTAAATAGATAGGCCCTTCGCAGAGGGAAGCAGGGATTTGTAGAGGTGCCAGAGCTCGATTTTAAAATAGAGATTGAATAACATTTTGAGCGGCATACTTTCGTTATCAAGCAACAACTATGAGATGGCTGTATCTTCCATACTACATGCATTATAGGCAGTTCCCAAACAGAATGGTAAATGTTTATACTCCCCCAACCACCAACAAGCATCAATCCATGGCTTGCTCGAAACAACGAGTGCCTCCAACATACAACAGCCCTGGGGGAGTTTTGTTTAATTATTTTGATTTGCTTTGATCTTTTTGGATCATGGGACTGGGCATCCCGGTTACCGGCCCTTTCCCGTGAATGAGGAGTGGAGTCCACTCCTCATGAGAATAACCCACCTAGCATGGAAGATATAGGCAGCCCTAGTTGAAACATGAGCTGCTCGAGCATACAAAACAGAATTTCATTTGAAGGTTTGGAGTTTGGCACATACAAATTTAATTGGAACGACAGGTAAATACTGCATATAGGAAGGTATAGTGGACTCATATGGAACAACTTTGGGGTTTAAGGAGTTTGGATGCACAAGCAGTATTCCCGCTTAGTACAGGTGAAGGCTAGCAAATGACTGGGAAGCGACCAACTGAGAGAGCGACAACAGCTGTAAACATGCATTAAAATTAATTCACACCGAGTACAAGCATGAGTAGGATATAATCCACCATGAACATAAATATCATGAAGGCTATGTTGATTTGATTCAACTACATGTGTGAACATGTGCCAAGTCGAGTCACTCAATTCATTCAAAGGAGGATACCATCCCATCATATCACATCATAATCATTCTAATAGCATGTTGGCACGCAAGGTAAACCATTATAACTCATAGCTAATCAAGCATGGCACGAGCAACTATAATCTCTAAATGTCATTGCAAATATGTTTACTTCATAATAGCTGACTCAGGAACAATGAATCATCATATTACAAAAACAAGAGAGGTCGAGTTCATACCAGCTTTTCTCATCCCAATAAGTCCATCATATATCATCATTATTGCCTTTCACTCGCACGACCGAACGATGTGTATAATAATAAGAGTGCACGTGCATTGGACTAAGCTGGAATCTGCAAGCATTCAACTCAAGAGAGAAGACAAGTAATATGGGCTCTAAATTAAATAAACAATCATGCATATAAGAGCCACTAAGCATTTTCAATATGGTCTTCTCAACCCCCCAAGGAAAGAAAAGAAAATAAAACTATTTACACGGGAAAGCTCCCAACAAGTAAGAAGAAGAACTAGAAATCTTTTTGGGTCTTCATTTTAATTTCTACTACAAGCATGGAAATTAAACTAACTATTTTTTTTTTGGTTTTTCTTAAAGTTTATCAAACACACAAGAAGAAAACTAGAAAAAGAAATTTAAACTAGCATGGATAATACAATGAAAGAGTATGAGCACCGACGACTAGTGTGTGAACATGAATGTAAAGTCGGTGAGAAATACGTACTCCCCCAAGCTTAGGCTTTTGGCCTAAGTTGGTTTAATACCAAGGACCGCCGCTACTCTCCCCAGTGTAGTGGGAGGTGTAATCAGGATACCACTGGACAGATGACGCACGATAAGGGTCCAGCTCAGGTTCCAGCTCAGGTTCAGGTTCTGGAGTAAAAGCTTGAGCTCGGTGATTGTTCACCGCTTCCGGCGTGACAAGACGATTTTATGGCCACTTGCAAGACCATACTTCCGCTAGGCGAGGAAGATTATACTTGGCTTTTTCCTTCTCTTTGGCTTGTTTTTCCTGAGAACTTTGGCTAGAAGAGCCTTTAAAGAGCCTCCTTAACATTTTCTGAAAATTTCTAAAATTTTAGTAACTTCAAAATAAAAGTGAATAAAACTAAACAAGATTGATAGCAACTACTCCTACAAGTGCCTAGAGCCTATATCATGCATTGGAATTGCTTTGGACCTCAAAAATTTAACATGCAGGCTCAAGAACATGGTCACCTATGCAGCAAAAAATTGCAATGAATAAAGCACTAGAACAAAAACTAATTGGACCAATGGAGGAGTCACATACCAAGCAACAATCTCCCAAAGCAGTTTTGTGAATGGAGCTTTGAGCTAAGAGATCGAAAATCGTAGCAAAACGAGCTAGAACTCGGGCTTGAGCTGGAAGGGGATTTTTTTGGCTAGAAGATGAAGTGTGTGGGTGCTAGCATAAGTGGAGGGGAGCCACCAAGGGCCCACGAGACAGGGGGCGCGCCCTACAGGGGGGCGCCCTCCTCTCTCGTGGCCTGGTGCTTGCCCTCCTGTAGTGTTTTCAGTGCCTAAAATCCTCAAATATTCCAGAAAAAATCATACTAAATTTGCAGGGCATTTGGAGCACTTTTATTTTCGGACTATTTTTTAATGCACGGATAAATCAGAAAACAGACAGATAATACTTGTTAGGGAAACTGATCCACAAACACCTATGGGACCGGCGGACTGAGCCCCTTTCGGTTCGGCGGAGCGCGGAGGTCGCACGAAGAGCGGATCGAGGCGGAGCACACGAGCAGTTTACCCAGCTTCGGAGCTCTCCGGAGGGATAATACTCCTACTGCTGCATCTACGTGTATATTGAGTTCTTGCTCAGGAGCGATCGGCGCTACGAAACCGAGCGTGGGAGTGTTCCTAGCTTCGAGTGGGTCGAACCCCCCCTACGTTGCGCATGGGCCTCCTTTTATACGCTCAAGGGGTCACCGACAGGTGGCAACGCAGACAAAAGAGTAAAATAGGAAAAAGAATGTAGTAGGTACATCTACCTATACTATAGATACAGTGTATCATACCTAACTCTGATGGCAGGGGACAAGGGCATTGAATGCCCATCTATGTCTCCCAAACAGTGCAGAAAGAGACCGTTAGGGACGCCACCGATCGCCACGATGGCCTTCTTGTCGGCGCCGCTTGCCACCGCGCACCCCTGGCTGCACAGCCTCTCGCCACGCGCGCCTGGAAGGGCCCCAGGGCGACACATGGGTGGATGTGCTGGAGCGCGGGTGAGGAGTGGCTGCTTGCCGCGGCAAGTGCCTTGCCGTGGTTGTTGTCTTGTCGGGCCCGGGAGCTTGTCGCTCACCGAGCCTTGCCGGGACGCGTGGCGCGTCGCGGAAAGCTTTCTTGAGATGCCTTGGTTGGCCTTCCTGGCAAGCTCCTCTTGCCGGGGCCTTGTCTTCTTGGCTTGAATACTTTGTTCTTGAATGGCTTCCCGGCAAGCTCCTCTTGTCGGGGTCTTGTCTCCTAAGGAGCCACGGAGGATCTTGGTGGTCGCCTGGCAAGCCTTGCCGCAGGGTGCTGCGACTGCCCGTGCACAAGTTCGGGATACTAGGGTACCCCTACTTTAGTACACCGACAGGAGCCCCCGGGCCTGGGCCACACACGGTGTCGAGCGTTGTTGGGCCAGGCCCAAAACAGTGCACGGGCACGCGCGGCTTGGGTCGTGCCGTTTCCTACTCCGTATCCACCGTGCCCTCCCGAACGGCATGCGTCGAATGCGGCATCGTGGGAGAGATCGTGGGTGGTTTCTTTATTCGGAAAAAGCGTAACGTTCGCCCCCTCCCTCTTTATAAGCAGAGGAAACAGAGGCAGTCACCCATCTCGCCGGTTACTACTCCAAAATCTCCGCCGCTTCCTTCCTCTAAGAGAGAGCAGTACTCCGCCCCTCATCTCCGTCGTCGCCACCAACGCCATCGATCTCCTCCACCACCTTCGCCATGGCTCCGAAGACCGGGAAGGTTGCGAAGTCGGCCGAGGCGCTGCGGCTCGAGGCGCTGCGAAAGGAGCGGGCCACTTTCCCCTCCTAGCTCAACACGGCGGATCTGAGGGAGTGGTTCTACCTCTTCTGGTCGACGGAGACCCGAGCGCATCCGCGCACGAAGGTACTCTCCGCCGCTGCTTCAAAACGGGCCCCATATGGATATCCCTTCTTCCCACTGTTATTCTACTGCGGGCTCTGCCCGCCCTTCTCGGAGTTTTTCTGTGATATCATGAACACCTACGGGTTTCACCTCCTTGACTTCACCCCCAACGCCGTTCTGACCATGGCAGTTTTCGCACACCTCTGCGAAAACTTTGTCGGAGTCCACCCAAATGTAGCACTTTTCCGCCACTACTTCATGCCCCGGGTCGAGAGAGGAGAGCCTCTATCCGGCGGGATCGCCTGGATATTGAGGGCCGGCATGAAGGAGGCGTATCTGGAGGGGGAGCTCCGCAGCAAATGGGAGGAGTGGAGAGCGGATTGGTGTTGGATCATGGAGGAGAACCCGCAGCCATTCACCGCCCTGCGCCAAGCCCCAGTAGTGCGCGGCAATGATTGGAGCAGCTTGGCCCCAGAGGACGCTAGGTTGAAGATTGCCGTCACCAGAATCGTGCGCCTCAGGCTTGCCGGGCTGACTGTGGGTGCCGTAGGCACAGATTTTCTCCGCCGCCGCATCGCCCCCCTGCAGGATAGGAGGAGACCCGCTCGGGAGTTCGGCGGTCCGGCGGATATCATGAGGCTGCGCCCGGGCCTCAATTTCAACTTCACTGTGTTGGAACTGGACGCGATGCTCAAGGAGCTATTCAAGCACGACTCCCAACATCCAGAGTGGTTTAGGCTGCTGGCGGGGGTCGTCCCGCTATGCAACAATTCCTCGCTCGACCGCATCCACGCGATGATGCCGCTGTGCGACTCGCATGGTCTTGTCCCAACGTGGCAAGAGCCAGCGGACGACGTTGTGCAGCAGTTCTTTGACGGCCTGGTGGAGGTGGCGGTCCGCGCCGACGAGCAGAGGAGCCTTACCCGCGACACCACCGAGGAGGAGATGCTGCGCATCACCACCAGGGCGGAAGAGGCGGCGGCAGCCGCTGCCGCGGGCGAGTTCGGGTTCACCATGGAGGAGGCAGAGGCAGAAGAGGCGGCAAGCCTTGCCGAGCGAGAGTGGCTTGACGGCAAGGAAGAGCTTGCCGTGCCTGACGCCGAGTCGAGCGAGCCCGCCGAGGGTGCGAGCGGCCCAACATCTCCAAGCCGCTTGCCGCAGGCGGAGCCCTCAGCACAGCCCCCAGCTCCACCAAGAAGGCGTCTTCGCAAGGCCAGGGACGCAGCGGGGCGGCAAAGGAGTCAGCAACCATCACGCTGCGCGACACGCTCTACCGCGACAAGAGATGTTGCCGTGGGAGCGCCTCGCACCGCTGCGGCAAATGGAGCGGGGTCTTCCCGGGCCACCGCCACTGCGCCCGCCAAGCGGCCAAGGGATCCTACTCCTCCGCCTCGTCGTGCCGAGGGTGGGCCGGATTTCGACCTCTCCGCGCTCAGCTCCGACGAAGAGGAAGAAGAGTAAGATTTCTCTGCTTGTACTTGAAGTTCTTCAATTTTGCTGTTTCTGTCTTGTATCTGATCCGCTTTACTTTGAACCTTGCTCCCTTTCAGGACGTTGGCTCAAAGGGCGGCGAAGAGAGCCAAGGCCCCGGTGATCGTCATCGAGGATGAACCCGTCGCACCAACGGGGGACATGCCTGAGACCACCTTGCCGGACCCGGCAACTACTCTGCGAAGCAGCCCCCGGCGCAGCCCCCAGCGTAAGTGCAGGGTTTACTTCTGCTTTTGGGCGCGCACGAGCGCTCTTTTCTTTGCTGACATTTGACAGTTGGTTTGTTTGTGTAGGAGCAGAACAGCTTCACCAGGAGGGCTCGGAAACTGCCTCCGATGTGCCATCTGCTTCCACTACACCGCCAAGGGAGGATTCCCCGACAAGGGAACGTTCTCCGGCAAGGGAGGAATCCCCGGCAAGGGAGGAGTCTCCGGCAAGGGGCAGTACCAGCGACCCTTTGGTGGTGGAGCCCATGACCATGGATCCCAGTACAGGTAATCCCTTGCCTGAAACTTCCCTTGTGTTCTTCTTCTGATTTTTCTTTTTGGATTTTTGCTTGACTTCTCCCTCTTCTCCGGTCGTCAGATCCACCTTCCACAGAGCCGATGGAGACCGAGGCGGGCGGCGAGGAAAACGTGCGCGGCGATACTGATGATGCCGCGGCCATCGAAGAAGGAGCCGGCGCTGACGAGCCCGCCGGCGAAGAGGCCGCCAGGGCTGTCGCCGCAGAAGCTGGCGAGGGGTCCGACAATCGTACTGACGGCCTTGAGGCCGCAGGAGCGCCAGGCGCTACACCGACCACTGATCCCTCTGCCGCTGCCGCAACGCCAGGCTCCGAAGAGCCCCAGCCCGGCGCCTATCTGAAGGCCGGCGACGGTGTCTTCATCAAGCTCCCCTGGGCTTCAAGCTCCAGGGCGCCGGTTGAAGGAGAAGCTTTTGACGGGGAGGTGCTCCCCTCCGCTGGGCTGACGCTAGTTGACGCGCCAAGCAGCAGCGGCGGCGAGTCTGAGGAGGAGCAGCTGCTCCGGAAGCTGGTGTCGCTCTACCGTGCCCGACAAGCCAAGGTGGAGTCCCGGGAAGCGCTTGTCACGCAGGTGGGAGCAGACATTGAAAAGCGCGTGGAGGAGCTCCGGGAGCGCAATCAGGAAGCTCTCGGGTCCATTGCAGAGGAGCGGGCGCAGCTCGTCGAGGCGCGGAAGGCATTTATTCTTGAGAAGGCCGAAGCCGAAGAGCAGCGGCGGCTTGCCGGCGAGAAGCTATTTGCACAAGAAGGCGAGCTGGCGCAGCGGAAAGTTAACCTCGACAGCCACGAGGAAGATCTTGCCGTGCGCGAGCAAGCACTTGGCGGGGCTCTCAAGGAAGCGAAGGACGCTGCCGCGGCTGCCGAGGCCACCAAGGAGGAGCTGGAAACGAAGGTGACGCAGCTGGAGGCTGATCTGAAGGCGAGCGGCGAGGAGCTTGCCGCGCTCAAGCTTGAGCGCAAGAAGGATGTCGCCGCTCACGGCGAGCTGCAGGGTCTCCTTGCCGAGAGGAGCAAGGAGTTAAGTGCCGCCAAGGACTCCAATGCTGACCTTGAGCTGAAGCTGGCCACCTTGACTCAGACGCTGGACGGCGCCAAGGAGCGGGAGGTGACCTTGAAGGAGGAGATCAAGGGCAACGAAGCGCTGCTGGCGAGGGCCGCCGAAACCCAGAACACCTTCAAGGAGACGGTGGAGCTCTGGACGGAGGGCCTCGTGAACATCGCTGCAGTCATCGGCGGGGAGCTGGCGCAGCTGGGAGTGGAGGATTTTGGGTACTCCTCCGACGAGAACCTCCAGCCCAGCGCCAAGCTCACCCTGTTCTTTAAAGGCGTGGCGACAGCCCTCCAGCAGCTCCGAGAGAAGATCCCAAAGAAGATGGCCGACGAGTCACGCACGATCTGCGCCAGAGTTCTGGAGAAGGTGTTGGTGAAAGTGGCCTTTCGCAATCCAGGCCTCAACTTCACCAACGTCCTCAAGAAGCTGCCGGCAGATGCTGATCTGGAAGCGCTCAAGGCTCTTGTCGCACCCATTGTGGACAAGGTGAATGAGGTCAAGAGGGTCGATGGCGGCCGCGTAGATTAGGCCACCTGTTTTCTTCTTTTCTTGTCGCTGCTGATTATGTCACGAAAACAATTTGTTAGAGCTGCGACAAGTTATCTTGTAATATAACTCTATTCTGGGTATTGACTGATGTGTTATTTCCTCTACTTGATTCCTTCATTTGTATGTTTTTACCCTACGCTTTTTAGGGAACTTGCCGGCGCCGGCACCCTTGCCGCGAGCGCCGAGTGCGGAACATCAGCAGCCTGCTGGCGGTGCCGCTACCGACAAGCAACCTTGTCGCACCTAGTCGCAGCTCACTTAAGTTGTTGAGCGGACTCGAAACAAAGTAAGGGCGCAACTAGCTACGAGTTGGTTCCTCTGCACACAGGTTTTCCATACAAAGCTCGATCGTTCAAGGAAGATAACTTAAAATTTAAAAAACTGAATGCTCAAACTTTGGCAACTTAGCATTTCTGTCGTTTGCTTCCCGGCAAGGAAAAACTTTCTTTGAACGACGCCTGGCCCACACCATTATCTTCTCCTCGCGCCAAAGATGTCGGGGAAACTGATCCACGAACACCTATGGGACCGGCGGACCGAGCCCCTTTTGGTTCGGCGGAGGGCGGAGGTCGCATGAAGAGCAGATCGAGGCGGAGCACACGAGCAGTTTACCCAGCTTCGGAGCTCTCCGGAGAGATAATACTCCTACTGCTGCATCTACATGTATATTAAGTTCTTGCTCAGGAGCGATCAGCGCTACGAAACCGAGCGTGGGAGTGTTCCTAGCTTTGAGTGGGTCGAACCCCCCTACGTTGCGCATGGGCCTCCTTTTATACGCTCAAGGGGTCACCGACAGGTGGCAACGCAGACAAAAGGGTAAAATAGGAAAAAGAATGTAGTAGGTACATCTACCTATACTATAGATACAGTGTATCATACCTAACTCTGACGGCAGGGGACAAGGGCATTGAATGCCCGTCTATGTCGCCCAAATAGTGCAGAAAGAGACCGTTAGGGACGCCACCGATCGCCATGATGGCCTTCTTGTCAGCGCCGCTTGCCACCGCGCACCCCTGGCTGCACAGCCTCTCGCCACGCGCGCCTGGAAGGGCCCCAGGGCGACACGTGGGTGGATGTGCTGGAGCGCGGGTGAGGAGTGGCTGCTTGCCGCGGCAAGTGCCTTGCCGTGGTTGTTGTCTTGTCGGGCCCGGGAGCTTGTTGCTCACCGAGCCTTGCCGGGACGCATGGCGCGTCGTGGCAAGCTTTCTTGAGATGCCTTGGTTGGCCTTCCCGGCAAGCTCCTCTTGCCGGGGCCTTGTCTTCTTGGCTTGAATACTTTGTTCTTGAATGGCTTCCCGGCAAGCTCCTCTTGCCGGGGTCTTGTCTCCTAAGGAGCCACGGAGGATCTTGGCGGTCGCCTGGCAAGCCTTGCCGCGGGGTGCTGCGACTGCCCGTGCACAAGTTCGGGATACTTGGGTACCCCTACTTTAGTACACCAACAATACTATTTTTGCTTTATTTATTCTAAATAATAGAAAGTAAAAGGAGGGTACAGAAGGTTGTGCCTTCTAGTTTCATCCATCTCGTGATCATCAAAATGAACCCACTAACAAGGTTGATCAAGTCTTCTTAACAAACTCATTCCGAATAACACGGAACCGGAGAAATTTCGAATAACACTAAGTTATCTCAACGGGGATATGAAAATCCCCAACAATAAGAATATCATACTTTTTCTTGACAGTAGGGAGAAAACCTCCAAAAATGATAGTTGGAACTTTTTCAATAGAATTGATGCTATGAACTTGAGATTGTTTCCTTGGAAAGTGTACCGTATGCTCATTACCATTAACATGAAAAGTGACATTGCCTTTGTTGCAATCAATAATAGCCCATGCAGTATTAAGAAAAGGTCTACCAAGGATAATAGACATACTATCGTCCTCGGGAATATCAAGAATAACAAAGTCCGTTAAGATAGTGACATTTGCACTCACAACAGCCACATCCTCACAAATACCGACAGGTATAGCAGTTGATTTATCAGCCATTTGCAAAGATATTTCAGTAGGTGTCAACTTATTCAATTCAAGTCTACGATATAAAGAGGGAGGCATAACACTAACACCGGCTCCAAGATCACATAAAGCAGTTCTAACATAATTTCTTTTAATGGAGCATGGTATAGTTGGTACACCCAGATCTCCAAGTTTCTTTGGTATTCCACCCTTGAAAGTGTAATTAGCAAGCATGGTGGAAATTTCAGCTTCCGGTATCTTTCTTTTATTTGTTATGATATCCTTCATATACTTAGGATAAGGATTTACTTTAAGCATATCAGTTAAGCGCATACGTAAGAAAATAGGTCTAATCATTTTAGCAAAGCGCTCAAAATCCTCATCATCCTTTGACTTGGATGGTTTAGGAGGAAAGGGCATGGGTTTCTGAACCCATGGTTCTCTTTCTTTACCGTGCTTCCTAGGAACAAAATCTCTCTTGTCATAATGTTGATTCTTTGATTGTGGGTTATCAAGATCAACAGTAGGTTCAATCTCTACATCATTGTTTTTGCTAGGTTGAGCATCAACATGAACATTATCATTAACATTATCACTAGGTTCATGTTCATCACCTGATTTTGTTTCAGCATCAGAAATAGAAATATCATTGGGATTCTCAGGTGTGTCTACGGTAGGTTCACTAGAGGCATGCAAAGTTCTATCGTTTTCCTTTTTCTTCTTTTTAGAAGAACTAGGTGCCTCTAAATTATTTCTCTGAGAATCTTGCTCGATTCTCTTAGGGTGGCCTTCAGGATACAAAGGTTCCTGAGTCATTCTACCAGTTCTAGTAGCCACTCTAACAGCAAAGTCATTTTTATTATTTAAATCCTCAAGCAAATCATTTTGAGCTTTGAGTACTTGCTCAGCTTGAGTAGCAACCATAGAAGCATATTTGCTAACGCGGTGAAGTTCATCTTTAACTCTAGCCAGATTATCACCTATGCGTCCTATCTCGAAAGCATTATTCTTTAACTCTCTACCAACATAAGCATTAAAACTTTCTTGTCTAGCCATAAAGTCATCAAATTCATCTAAGCATGGGCTATGAAATTTAGTAGAGGGTATTTCAACTTTATCATATCTATAGAGAGAATTTACCTTTACTACCTGTGTCGGGTTATCAAGACAATATGGTTCTTCAGGCGGTAAATTAAGACCATGTATTTCTTCGATAGGAGGTAAATTCTTAACATCTTCAGCTTTAATACCTTTTTCTTTCATTGATTTCTTTGCCTCTTGCATATCTTCAGGACTGAGAAATAAAACACCTCTCTTCTTCAGAGTGGGTTTAGGAGTAGGCTCAGGAGTTGGCTCAATTGGTTCAGGAATTACTTCAGGAACTGGCTCGGGAAGAATCCAATTATTTTCATTAGTCAACATATTATTCAATAATATTTCAGCTTTGTCGGCTGTTCTTTCCCTGAAAACACAACCAGCACAACTATCCAAGTAGTCCTTGGAAGCATCGGTTAGTCCATTATAAAAGATATCAAGTATTTCATTTTTCTTAAGAGGATGATCAGGCAAAGCATTAAGTAACCGGAGAAGCCTCCCCCAAGCTTGTGGGAGACTCTCTTCTTTGATTTGCACAAAATTATATATGTCCCGCAAGGCAGCTTGTTTCTTATGAGTAGGGAAATATTTAGCAGAGAAGTAATAAATCATATCCTGGGGACTACGCACACAACCAGGAGCAAGAGAATTATACCAAGTCTTAGCAGCACCCTTTAATGAGAACGGAAATATCTTAAGGATGTATAAATAGCGAGACTTCTCATCATGAGTAAATAGGGTGGCTATATCATTCAACTTGGTAAGATGTGCCACAACAGTTTCAGATTCAAGGCCATAAAAAGGATCAGATTCAACTAAAGTAATAATATCAGGATCAACAGAGAATTCATAATCCTTATCAGTAACACAGATGGGTGAAGTAGCAAAAGCAGGATCGGGTTTCATTCTAGCATTAAGAGACTGCTGCTTCCATTTAGCTAATAATTTCTTAAGATCATTTCTATCATTGGAAGCAAGAATTTCCATAACAACTTTTTCATTCATAACATAACCCTTAGGAACAACAGGTAAAACATAATCATTGGGGGAACCTTCATCATCACTATCATCAATAATAGGTTCTTCAAAATTTTCGTTCCCCCTAACTCTAGCAAGTTGTTCATCAAGAAATTCACCTAAAGGCACAGTAGTATCACGCACAGAAGTAGTTTCATCATGCATAGCAGAAGTGGCATCATCAATAACATGCGACATATCAGAATTCATAGCAGTAGCAGGTTTAGGTGTCGCAAGCCTACTAATAATGGAAGGAGAATCTAGTGCAGAGCTAGATGGCAGTTCCTTACCTCCCCTTGTAGTTGAGGGCAAAATAGTAGTTTGATCGTCTTTCAAGTTCTTCATAGTGATCAACAGATATAAATCCCAAGTGACTCAGAGAATAGAGCTATGCTCCCCGGCAACGGCGCCAGAAATTAGTCTTGATAACCCACAAGTATAGGGGATCGCAACAGCTTTCGAGGGTAGAGTGTTCAACCCAAATTTATTGATTCGACACAAGGGGAGCCAAAGAATATTCTTGAGTATTAGCAGTTGAGTTGTCAATGCAACCACACCTGGATAACTTAGTATCTGCAGCAAAGTGTTTAGTAGCAAAAGTGGTATGATAATAAAGGTAACGGTAGCAAAAGTAAAGATAAATGTTTTGGGGTTTTTGTAGTAGTTGTAACAGTAGCAACGGAAAAGTAAATAAGCGAAGAACAATATATGAAAAGCTCGTAGGCAATGGATCAGTGATGGATAATTATGCTAGATGCGATTCCTCATGCAATAGTTATAACATAGGGTGATATAGAACTAGCTCCAATTCATCAATGTAATGTAGGCATGTATTCCGTAAATAGTCATATGTGCTTATGGAAAAGAACTTGCATGACATCTTTTGTCCAACCCTCCCGTTGCAGCGGGGTCCTTACAGAAACTAAGGGATATTAAGGCCTCCTTTTAATAGAGAACCAGAACAAAGCATTAACACATAGTGAATACATGAACTCCTCAAACTATGGTCATCACCCAGAAGTATCCCGATTATTGTCACTTCGGGGTTGTCGGATCATAACACATAATAGGTGACTATAGACTTGCAAGATAGGATCAAGAACACACAGATATTCATGAAAACATAATAGGTTCACATCTGAAAGCATGGCACTCGGGCCCTAGTGACAAGCATTAAGCATAGCAAAGTCATAGCAACATCAATCTCAGAACATAGTGGATACTAGGGATTAAACCCTAACAAAACTAACTTGATTACATGGTAAATCTCATCCAACCCATCACCGCCCAGCAAACCTACGATGGAATTACTCACGCACGGCGGTGAGCATCATGAAATTGGTGATGGATGATGGTTGATGATGATGACGGCGATGAATCCCCCTCTCCGGAGCCCCGAACGGACTCCAGATCTGCCCTCCCGAGAGAGATTAGGGCTTGGCGGCGGCTCCATGTCGTAAAACGCGATGATACTTTCTCTCTGAATTTTTTCTCCCTGAGACGGAATATATGGAGTTGGAGTTGAGGTTGGAGGAGGTCCAGGGGGCCCACGAGATAGGGGCCGCGCCCTAGGGGGGTGCCCCCCTATCTCGTGGACAGGCCGTGGGCCCCCTGGCATTAATTCTTTCGCCAAAAAATCTTATTAATTCCAAAAAGTGCCTCCGCGGATTTCTAGGACATTCCGAGAACTTTTCTTTTCTACACATAAAACAACATCATGGCAGTTCTGCTGAAAACAGCGTTAGTCCGGGTTAGTTTCATTTAAATCATGCTAGTTAGAGTCCAAAACAAGGGCAAAAGTGTTTGGAAAAGTAGACACGTTGGAGACGTATCAGCATACTATAGCACCACCGACCAGTACTGCTCCCCGTCCCCGGCTCCGGCTATATCCAACTTCGCGCTGGACCCGATGGATTTCATACCGCATGGTTTCGACATCATCGACAGCGGTGAGCTGCGTCTACCTCGTACTTTCTTCATGTCGGTGGTGGCTCCGGATCGGCAGCATGAGGAGTATGCCATCGCCATCGTCGAGCCAACTCCTCCGCCTAAAGAAGTTGTCATCTTCCGGAATTTGGTCAGTGATTTTGTTGTTAATAACCTGGGGAGAGCTGTTCTGGATGCTCAGCCGTGGATTCAAGGGGTTGGATTGTTTTGTTTCCGTAGTGCTCTGGCTCGCCAAGCTTTAGTTGATCATCCTCCTTTCGATCTGGGCGACGATAGATTTGTCAGGTTTATTCCGCACGATGAGGGTATCAACTACAGAGCAATGCAGGGTTTTCTCCGTGGATGGATTATGCTGCTAGGAGTTCCTCTCGATTATAGGCGCTCTCAATATCTTGCCGATGTTATCAGCACTTTCGGCCGTTTTCACCTTTGGCATCAGGATGACCCGATGATGGTCCGATCTCTAGCCTATGTTTCCTTCCCTGCACCGTCTCTGGTTCCTAGATCAGTGGCATGCAGAGAATATGCTGATTTTGGAGGGGCTGGGATTTCTTGGACTGCGCCTGTCTATATACTCTCTATGGATTTTGCTGATATCCTGCCTGCTGATGAAGACCCAATGCCCTTCAATGGAAATCCACACCCACTCCCTGGCAATATGCAGTTCAACAATCACAATTGGGTCATGCCTGAATTTCCAGAGCTAGGATGGAATGATGTGCCTCACCCTATCAATGAGCAGCAACTGAATGATCCTCCACCTGTCCATGAGGCTGTGCAGCAGGCCAATGTTGAGGAAGTTCAGTCTCAGGAATCCATTATGCTGCAGCTTTCTGAAGATTCAGTTAACAATGGGAATGCTGCTGCGGATATGGCTGTTTTCCAGCACCTAATGGGACCACAGCAACCTCCACTTATGATTGGGCAAGTGTTAACTGTCTTTGGGCCAATCTTAGCTCCTGTGATGCAGTGGAAGCGCACTTTTTAGAAGGTGCTGCCGTTTATCTGGACCTCTGACATCCCAAAGTTTGTCTTCAAGTCTGATCTTGGTGCTCTACTGAACAAGCAGTCGTGGGAGCCTCTTTTCAGTGATCCAGCCCCCAATTTGTTGCTGCTGCCTGCACCTGTTACTTCAACCAACCAAAGGAGGGAGGTGACACCAATTAAAATGCCAGTAGCTCAAGCTCTTTGTTTTGATGATATTGATGAGCCTGTTGCTGAAGCTTTTGAGTTTTCTGTTGTTCCTCAAGTTTCTCTGAAGCGTGGAAGAAAGCCCAAGGCCTCTCGTGTCATTGTTGATTCTGAGGTTAGGCGCAGTGCTCGTCTCAGTGCCCTACGTGATGGATATCGCAAGGTGCCTGCTGGTACTCCACCTAAGAAGCCACACACTCTGAAGAAGCGTAAAACTATGGCATCCCAGCCTGACGATAACTCTGCAGTGCCTCCTCTCACTGCTATAGTTGATCTTCAAAGAATTGGTGCTCGTCTTTGCATTGCCCCGGAGAAGATCTCGGCGGATAAGCTTGCAGCTAATCCTGCCAAGTCCAACAACAACACAAGTTCTGATGATTAGCTACATCATCCAGGGTTTAGGTCCATGGCGTACCATAATCGCCATTTATCCATTCTTATATGTTTGGAACTTTGCAGTGCTCGTCCGTTTAGTGGGTTGTAGGTCATTGTGTGGCCTACTTTTAATGCATTTACTTTTGGTTTGTAATGACTCAGACAATGTTTAGAGAGTGGAAAGTTCTTTGTTGGAACGTTCGGGGTCTTAATTCTAAAGCGCGTTAGCTTGCGGTTAGGCAAAAGATTGATGAAAGCGGGTGCTCTGTTGTTTGCCTCCAGGAAACCAAATGCATGCATATTGATCAACGTTTCATTAGAAAATTCTGTCCAAGGCATTTTGATAACTTTGTCTATGTGCCCTCGGCTGGGGCGTCTGCTGGTATGGTGGTTATTTGGAACTCGTCCTTTTTCATAGGCACTTTAAATGAGGCTAAACCTTATGGTATTATTGTGAAGTTTCAATCTAAATACACATCGGAATCTTGGTCTCTTGTTTCAATCTATGGCCCGTGTCAAGGTTATGCACGTGATGATTTTGTGAAGTGGTTATATAACCTTGATATTCAGTTCGATGAGAATTGGCTGCTTTTGGGTGATTTCAACTTTATGCGCTCGCTTGAGAACCGAAATCGGCCGGGTGGTGATGTGAATGATATTTTTTGTTCAATGAAATAATTGGTCATTTGGGTCTTGTTGAGTTGCCAATCAAGGGTCGTCAGTATACATGGTCCAACATGCAAACCTCACCTCTACTCGAGCAGATCGATTGGTTTTTCACATATGTGGCTTGGACATACGATCACCCCAACACAATGGTTCTTCCTCTTGCGTGCACTGCCTCTGATCACGTCCCGTGTGTGGTCTCCACTGCCACTTGTATTCCCAAGGCAAAAGTCTTTCTCTTTGAAAATTATTGGGTTGATTTGCCTGGTTTTACTGATTGTGTTTCTGAGGTTTGGAACAGGCTAGTGGGCAAATCTTCTATTGCCTTAACCATTTTTGCTAAGTTCAAATCCATTCGTTATGCTCTTAAGAAATGGCACCTCAACCTGTCCACTGTCAAGGCTCTCATTGCTGATTGCAATAAAGTGATCATTTTCTGGATAATATTGAGGAATTTAGGCCCTTGAGTTGGCCAGAGTTCAATTTATGCAGGATTGTTAAATTGCACCTTGAAGATATTTTGCATTGGCAGTTTATTTATTGGAAACAACATTGCACGACCAGAAACATCGAAGTTGGCGAGGAGAATTCAAAGTTCTTCCACGCTATGGCAACTGAAAGGTTTCAAAGGAACACCATTTCCTTGATCAAGTCTGTGAAAGGGGAGGTGGTCTCTGACCATGAACAGCTAGCGGGGATGTTTTGGTCTGATTTTAATCAAAGAATGGGCCAGGCAAAAGGTATCCCAATGGGTTTTGACCTCGACACATTAATTACTCTGATTGATGGTCTTGAGGAGTTATCTTTGCCTTTCACGGACTCCGAGGTGGATACAGTAATTAAGAACATGCCCATTGATCGCGCTCCGGGCCCAGACGGGTTTACTAGTCTTTTTTTAAAGAAGTGTTGGAATATTTTGAAGGAGGATTTTATGAAGCTAGTCCAAGATTTTCATGATGGAAAGTGTGATCTGGAGTGTCTAAATACATCTCTTATTACCCTCATTCCAAAGAAGTTGAGCCCGGAATATGTTGGTGATTTTAGGCCCATATCATTGACAAATACTTGCTTAAAGTTTTTAACTAAACTTTTGGCTAATCGTTTACAGGGTGTGATCTTAAAGTGTATTCACTGTAATCAATATGGGTTTCTTCGCTGTCGATCCATACAAGACTGCCTGGCGTGGTGTTTTGAATACATCCATCAGTGCAAGGCATCCAAAAGGCCTATAATCCTTCTTAAGCTTGACTTCACGAAGGCGTTTGATACCATTGAGCATGAGTTGATTCTCATGATCTTGAAATGTAAGGGTTTTAATAACCGTTGGACAAGTTGGATTGATAGCATCTTGTCCACTGGGTCCTCTTCGGTTCTTCTAAATGGAGTGCCTGGTAATCACTTTGTCTGCCGTTTGGGTGTGCGTCAAGGAGATCCATTATCTCCTTTGTTATTTGTGATTCTTGTGGATTTATTACAGTCGGTGGTAAATGAGATGTGCTCAAGGAACATTCTCACACTTCCCATACCAACCTCTTCGATGGATTATCCGATTGTGCAATACGCTGACGACACATTAATTGTTCTTCCTGCGGTTGACAGCCAGCTCATTGCTTTCAAGGAAATGCTTGAGGTCTTTGCTAAATCTACGGGTATGCGGGTCAACTTTAGTAAATCTTTGTTGATTCCAATAAATATGTCCGATGATGAGAGCAAGCGTGTAGCTGCTTTGCTTGGGTGTGATGTTGGTTCCATGCCATTTACCTATCTTGGATTGCCAATGGGTACCTCTCGACCCATAATTTAGGACTTGTTGCCCTTAGTGGATCGCATTGAGAAAAGATTATCTGCTTCCTCTTGTCTGTTGAACCAAGGAAGCCAGCTGCAACTTTTAAAATATGTTCTTTGTTCTATGCCAATATATTTTCTGTGCACTCTCTCGTTGCCTCAAGGAATTTTGAAGCAGATTGAACATATCATGCGGCAATGTTTGTGGAGGGGGAACACTGATATACCATGGCAATCATTGGCGGCTTGGGATTTGGTCTGTCGGCCTAAGAATCGGGCCTTGGAGTGCTCGACCTAGGCATACAAAATGATGCCTTGTTGATCAAGCATCTCTTCAAAAATTTTAATAAGTTGGACGTGCCCTGGGTTTTACTCATCTGGGACACATATTATGCTACTGCACCACCCCAAGTCACTCAAAGTTGTGGTTCTTTCTGGTGGCGAGACATGTTGAAGCTGTATGGCAAATTTTGTAAGTTGGCTGTCCCTCACGTGCACTCGGGGGATAAGGTGGTTTTTGGTTGGATCGTTGGCAACTTAATAACTCTATGGTTATCATGCAACAACGATTCCCGAGGCTTCACTCTTTTGTGATTGATGACATGCTTACCATCAAGGATCTGATGGAGTTGTCTGACCCGACCGACAATTTTCACTTGCCTTTATCAGTTGAAGCCTTCGAGGAATTCAATCAGCTCCAGGCTTTAATACCCTTGATCAATCTGCATGAGGGGGAAAATGACGTCTGGAAATGGCCTTCAAAATCTGGTGATTATCAGTCAAGGATTTATTATTTGTCTTGTTTTTCTGACATCATGGTTGACCCCATATTCGGGTGGATCTGGAAATGTTCTTGCACACTCAAGCTCAAGGTGTTTGGCTGGCTCCTCTTGATGGATCGTCTAAACACTAGGGACATGATGCAGCGAAGGCATTGGATTATACAGGATGACACGCGTGTTATGTGTCTCTCAGCTTTGCATGAAGATAGAGCTCGTCTTTTCTTTGTTTGCAACTTCAACCAATGTGTCTGGAATTACTTGGGCATCTCATGGAGTGTTCATCCTAACCAGACTACTTTTGAGATGGCTTGCACTGCTAGTAAGGACTTTGGCTACCCTTTTTTTTTCCGAGGTAGTCTTGACGGCTACTTGGAATATTTGGACACAAAGGAATGGGAAGATTTTCAGAAATGAGTTGCCTACTTTCAGATCCTGGAGGAGGAATTTTATTCATGATATTTCTCTTTTAGCTCATAGAATCAAGTGTAGATATAGGAATAGTCCAACTTCTTGGATAGCTGCCCTACCTTAAACACTCTTTGTAAGTAGCCTTTCCTCCCTAACCTTGATTCTTTTTTTGTAACTTTGTATCTTTTTTTGCTACTTGGCTTTAATAAAGGACTATGAGGCTGTTGCCTTGCAGTATATAGTCAAAAAAATATATGCTTCCTCACCGAGTTGTACTGCAGTTCGTCTAGGCACTCACCATAAATGCCGCGACGAAGCCTTCTGTTCTCCTTCATGGAGTCCGCCAGCTGAGCTCGAACATCTGATAATTCGACGCCCAGCCGGACATTGGCATCTTGGAGATTGTTTTTCTCCTGCCTAACCTGCGTAAGCACACGCTCACCAGCTTTCAGCTGTCTTTGGAGATGCGACTCGCTATCTCTTACGATCTCCGGATTCGTCCCGAGATTGTCTGCAGAATTTTCTGCTAGACTTATGAAGCAAGTCAAATGCTAGATTTCTCTATTAAGACAAATGTTACCAGATGAGGCCTTCTGGGATTCCTCTAGTTTGGCAACCGCGGCCCTCAAATGGGTCTTGCACTCCTCCAGCTCTTGAGAGAATTGGGTATTCTTTTCTACAAGGACATGTGCATAAAATGATCCTTAAATCAGTTGTTCCAACCGTTTCAAGTCTCAGGGGCTACTGCTACACATGCTTATCAAATTTCCTTACCCATGTATCTTTTGCATACTGGTCCATCGCCCGGGCGAGCCCGCTTTGAGCAGCTCAGATGTATGCATCTCCCGAATTGAAAGCATTAAATGCCTCTTCGGAAAAGATGCTATTGCGAAGTACGGCCCGTTGGCGCCGGTGATTCATGGCACTCTCTACTTCAGAATTTGAGGCGGAGAGCATATCCGCATCCTCTGTCGGAGGACAATTCGGCATCAGCCCCGCATTGGCCTCCTCTCTCAAAGCCGGTTCTGGAATCCGGCTGGTGGAGGCGTGATCGGCAGGATCTCCAGATATAGTCCGACGACTCCTCTTTCTGCTAGAACACAAAGGACACTGTTACATTTCAAACACAATAATCACAGAGCAGGTTTTTACCATACCTCTGTAACGACGTTTCGACCCTAACCGCCTTCCTCTTAAGTCTGCCTGACCCGAACGCCCTTTGCCGATGAGCCCCCAGGGGCTCGGCGCCGTGTTCCGATGGTCGTCTCTATAAAAATACGATATTTTGTGCATAAGGCATAGAAAGGAGTCCTCTTCAGTGGATAAGGTTTCAACTTTGCTTACATGCGATGCATGTAGCAGTCCGGGATAGTCGGCGATAATAGCCACCAAGGCGCCATCACAGCTGGCCTGATAAAATGTCCCGTTGACAAGCTCTACAGTAATATCCGGGTCTTCTTCAAGTCCTGGATCGAAGGCCCTTCCGAGGTCCTCTGGCTGCGGGGAGGGGCTGTTGAATCCTTCCACGGCCCTCCTCAGTTCCTGCTCAGAAGTATCGAGGTTAATGATTTTGATGAAGAGCTCCAGAATGAATAGATTGGGGGAAAGAGTGACGACTTACCCAGCTTGGGGGGTTGTACATGGAAAATCCATCCCGCGGTTTAATATGAAGGAATTCTTCTTCTTCTCCTTTATACAAATTGGATAATATTCTCGTCAAAGCAGTGGCGGAGTCCAGACCTTTACGACCACAGCGGGTGGCATCATCTTCCCCATTGTAGTGCCACATGGGCTTCCCCCGATATTGAAGTGGCTGCACCCCTCGCATTATGCATATTGCTATAACCTTGACTATTGTCAGCCCTGATTTGGCCAGTATCTTTATCCTGGTCATCAGGAAGTGTACTTCTCTGGTATCCTCTTCTTGGAGGCCCTAAGGGTGCCAACTTTGACGTGCCTTCGGCGGAGTGTTATTGAACTCAGGGAGGCCCGTCCGGACTAGATCCGGAAGGGGAACGTCATCAACATAAAACCACTCCGAGGGCCAGTTTGCAGATGCCTTCTTGGGAGTGCCGGATAGGTATCCGGTCTTGGCGACGCGCCATATTTCGGCTCCGCCCACTTGACATATGGATTCCCCCTGGTTGTGAGGGACGAGGCAGAACAACTTCTTCCATAACCCGAAGTGAGCCTCGCAGCCCAGGAATAATTCACAAAGGGCGACGTATCCTGCGATGTGCAACACGGAGGCAGGGGTGAAGTTGTGCAACTGGAAGCCGTAGAACTCCAGGAGCCCGCGAAGGAATGGGTGTATTGGAAACCCGACGCCTCTTAGCAGATGCGGGATGAAGCATATTCGCTCCCCCGGGGATGGATTAGGAGATCTCTCCGCTTGCTCCCCGCCATTATAGGTGGCTAGTCCGGCTCGGACGGGGACCATGAATGCCGGTGGAAGAAACCCTTGGGTTTGCAACTCTATTAAACGGCTTTGAGGAATAGAACATTCTTCCCAATCACCTGGCTTAGAGCTAAGGGAGCGAGAGGAGGAGTTGCGGTGACCGGCCATGTTGGAATGGTTTTTTCTGGGCGCGCTCTGCTGGATGCTCGCTCAAGGGAAGAAGGTGAGGTTTGGATCTTAGAATCCCCGTCCCTTCAAATAGATGGTTTGCCTGCAGGGCTGGGGGGGCAAATGCGAAAATGCTCCGGCTCCTCGTATTCGCTCGACACATGGAGATGGCCATTATTGAAGCACAGAAGCCGAGGAGTACATCGTTGATGGGAAGCCGGACACTATTCGTTACGATAGGTGCTTTGGAGTGTTCGGAGATGGAACCCGCCTTGCAATGCCGAAGACAATCTACGCGTCGAACTCATCGTCATTGAATCGTGGTTCAGGGGCTACTGAGGGAGTCCTGGATTAGGGGGTATCCGGATAGCCAGACTATATACTTTGGCCGGACTGTTGGACCGTGAAGATACAAGACTCAAGACTTCGTCTCGTATCCGGATAGGACTCTCCTTTGCATGGAAGACAAGCTTGGCAATCCGGATATTAGATTTCCCTCTTTGTAACTGACTCTGTGTAAACCCTAGCCACCTCCAGTGTCTATATAAACCGGGGGGTTTGATCCGTATAGGGAGAATCATAATCATCATAGGCTAGCTTCTAGGGTTTAGCCTCTATGATCTCGTCGTAGATCAACTCTTGTAATACTCATATCATCAAGATCAATCAAGCAGGAAGTAGGGTTTTACCTCCATCGAGAGGGCCCGAACCTGGGTAAAACATCATGTCCCTTGCCTCCTGTTACCATTAGCCTTAGACGCACAGATCGGGACCCCCTACCCGAGATCCACCGCTTTTTACACCGACACCCGGCCTACACGTCCGTTCGGAAATACTCCTACTACTCGCCGTCGTCTCACTGATATGTTGGAACGGGACCACATGTCAACAAAACATGGTGTGTAATTTCTTGTGCAAAATGCGATCTGGCTGCGTTGGCCCGAGGTGTCGCATTAGTTTTTTTTTTGAAAGTTTGCCGCATTAGTTATCGACCTTTATTTTTTTAACATGCAATCTGAATGGATAGCTCCTGTGGTCATCACACGTGAGCGGATATAGTGATGGTTGATTCGCCCAGCAACTTATTACCGTGGGAATATGGGAGTACCAGCGGATTCAAGGAACAGAGAAATGATGGTTGCTTCGTCCGAGCAACTTACTGTGGCGAAGGTGGGGCTCTGTGATTTGACTGCTCACTAGTCATTACTACTGCGGCGCAACGACCAGGGTGAATCTTTCCCTAAAGTTGTGTTGTGCACTAAATATTGATGCATGGCAGGTGGAGCCGGATGAAGGATGTCCAACATGTCAGCGAAACGAAGTTGAATTGTTTCTGGCATTGCTATCAATCCTTCAGGATTTGTTTATATGTATGCATGATTTTGATGAAATTGTACTATGATGCTATGAAGGTTTCAACTTTGGTTCCCGCGGAAAAAAAGGTTTCAACTTAGGATTCATGTGTCTTGCCTCGAGATTATCTCGTTACAACATTCCATCAAATACAAATGAAACTACCATGGCTAATGCATCTCAATGGTTCGCAGATCAGCGCCAATATTCACATCACAACTGAAGACAAGGTTGTGAGAAGGTGTAAAAATAAAGAAAAAAATATAATTGATCGATGTTGTTCGTAGGCATGGCTCCATTTCCTTGGCACAGTGTTCATTGCTTGGCAGCTAGTTTCACCCAGCTTTGTAGCCAAAAAAGAGGTGTATGAAGGACACCACAATCCGATCATTTTGTGCAGCTCCACTAAAATCGAGCGGACCATCCCTGTTTGCAAAAATATCCAGTCAATGTGATTACAATAATAGTGGAACTAGATGATGAAACATAACACACATAAGTAGAAGCCGATCACCTCTACGATCTCTCTTTAGGACTAACTTCTTGTTGGAGAAGATTAGGCACGGAGTTGGATGAGGAGGATAGCAAAACCAATCTCCCTTTCCGCAGTCCCACAGAAATGTAAAAACATTTTCCGTGTGACATTTTGGCAGAACTGCACAAAACACTCTTCAGAAAAGTGATTTGTGCAGTTCACCAAAAGGTCGCAATAGCAACGAGGTGAAAATGGATAGCCCTATTTGCAAAAGGAGGTCGAAAGGAAACAATTACTACCCAATAAGACGAGTTGAAGACACATACGCCGACAAAAAAGAAGCATGTTCCATGTAAAAAGGGAAAGATAGCACATGGTGGTTTATCAAAAATGGTTTGAGGACGAGATTGCAAGATGGAAAATACGCCGGCCGAGATACGATTTAAGCAAACAACTAAAGAAGATCCACATGCAGCAACGTGGGAAGATGGGCAGTGGAGCAAGGCCGGAGGAAGTTGTACCTAAGGGTCGTCAGGATGTTACTAGGAGGGCGCCGGCGGCTGGGATCTGCCCATATTGCGGCAGCGAGCAAGTGGCGAAGGCCCTACCGCGTCGGAGCTTGGTCAGAGAGAACGGCGGGTACCGCAGATCGGGACAAGCTTCCTCAACGCCGTCGAACAGAGTGACAATGCACATCCTCCCTTTCCGCCGGCGGACGGGACGCGGCCAGATCACTGACCAACGCTGAGAGAGAGAGGCCACGGCGGCCTTGTGTGAGATGGTGTGACGAGAGACAAACCCATTTTTCCATTTTCCCCACAGCAATCGGTTTATGTTCTAGGCATGGTACCCGACCCTCCTTCGAGTAAACAACCGCTAAACGCGTCAAATTATCACGTGGGCTGCCTTTTCGTACAGAAGCGAACTCCACCGTGTGCCCGCGCGGGTGTGGCCGGGAACGAGACGTGAGTACATGCGTCCTGTGTGCACTTCTTCTTTAGGTGCAGGTACGTACGTGGGTGGGTGTGAGAGAGATGGTTTGTGCGAAACAGAGGCAATGTGTTGATGATATCTCAATCAGAAAAACGTAACATATGCATTTGTGAAATGGAGTCATGGACGTGAGATATCGATAGAATTGAAAACAGGGATGAAGTGTGTGGCTGTGCGATCGATAAAGAGTGCCATCGAATTTGTGTTTGCCCACGTCAAAGATACAGGGCGGCTGGCCTACTAGAATTTGAGAGGGCAGAGGTGTTCTTCTCCGTGGCATGGATACCTACCTACAACGTTCGACTATCGGTGTGTGGGGGGGGTAGAGACCGACCGACTAGTATATGTGTGGGGAAGGAGAAAGACCTAGCTATGTATTGAGGAAGATCAATCGACATCCATGGATATGTGTAGCAGAGGAATAAGGTTGGGAAAAAGACAAAGGTAGAGCATCGGAGGGTTGGTGGTGGAGTGGCGTCTCACAAATGGTGGGAGAGGCCTGCTAGACAAACGGAGGGTATGAGTGCAATATCAATAAGAGAGGGCAGGGGATGTCTGTCTGTCTATGCACGTGCATGTGAGAGACGGGTCGGGAGGTATTCAAGGATGATGAGGGGGGAAGATATGGTTGTGGTAAGCATGTGTAACTACATAGGAAGATCAACCGTCGTGTGTCCGAGAAAAGGAGAGCCATAACTAGCGAGGTAAGTGTATCGGTGCTTGGTGAAAACGAATTATAGTCGACCTAGCTATATGTAGGGAGATCAGTTCATATACACGCTTGCATGTGTTAGAAGCAAATAAGGTCCAGAGAGGCAGACAGGGGGAGAGGGTGTGGCTAGGAGGTGGTGCGAGAGGCCTACCATGTCGAGGGGGGAGGAGTGTGCGAGCATGTGATAAATGAAAAGAGGGGCGGGAGTGTGCACCTGCGTGGAATCGTATTGGACATATGGGGGCATGGACGGTGAGAAGAGAAGAGGGGAAGTATATATGTGTTTGTTGTAGGCACACTTGGCTAGAGAGGTATATCGACCGGTGTGTGCCAGAAAGAAGGAGCCGGGGGCCTACACACACCGCTGGTGGACGACCTAAAGAGAAATAATAAACGTGCGCGATGGAGGGGACTCTAAGGGTGTGTGAGGGGGTGGGCATGTGCATGCACGATAGAAAGTTAGCGCTAGCTAGCTACAAATAGAAGATGATCGTGAAGGTGTAAAAGACGAACAAAGATCATAATTCATTATAAAAAAAGTGGATACAGATACTTGAAGAAGATATCATAATGTAGAACATTGATTATAATTTGGGCTAATGTGTCGCTTTTGCAACTCAGGTCTAAATACTTGTCATAATGTAGGGGGCGGGTCACTATACTTTGTGTGATAAACACGGTGTACGTATGGAACATGGTTTAGATTATGAATATATAGTTAGTACATCAAATGTACTATTATTTGGAATCAACATCAAGTGTATTCAAAAAATAGAATTCGAGTTCATGTAGTACACATAGTTCATATCTATCTCTATAGTAATAATGTGGTGTGTTATTAAGGTAATACATGAATGATGGTTGAAGTTGGCAACAATCATGATTGTAGATTCTTATTGAAATAGAGAAACAAATTCAAATTTAGTTCGAATTGCAGCGGTAGTATAGACATTTGGAATGCACTAAAATGTTGGTATAAGTAGGTTATATGCATTATACAGCAAGCGAAAAAATTTAATCGGACATAACATGGATTCATACTCCCTCCTTCCATCTATATAGGGCGTAATGAGATTTTTAAGACCTCCTTTGACTATTGACAAGATTAATAGTACATGACATGCAAAATGTGAAAATTATATCATTGAAAGAACCTTTCACAGACGAATTTAACGGTGTGCTTTGTGTAAGTTGCATGTCATATATCATTCCTCTAATATTTGGTCAAAGTTAGCATCAAAAAACGCATTAGGCCCTATATAGATGGAAGGAGGGAGTAGCTTTGAATAGCATTTGTATAGTAAAATGGTTCAAGACTCTCTCTTTGTGTGGTGTGAATAGTTTTATTTTTTCGTTTTCTTTTTGGTTGAGGGAAGTGCGAATTGATTTGGTACGTACAAGTATAATATTACTACACGTTAGGCTTGTCCCTAAAATTCAACCCGCATCTTGTTATATCCCGAAAATTCAGATATCGTGCTCCCAAAACTGGCGCCTTCACAACCCGCGCCTTGCTATCCCGAAATTACAACACGCGCAAAAACTCCCTCCAGCTGCCAAATCCCGACACGTGAAATCCCCCTTCTAACCCTGAGCCGAAAGGGCCGCTAGTTCAAATCGGTGGGGAGTACTTTTGTAACCTCTCCGCTCCAGCCACAAAACCCCACCCTCCTCCGTCCGCCACATCACCACTGCCCAGCCGAAGCCTCTTCCCCGACGATGTCGTCCACCGCAACAGCTCGATGTCCCTCGTCCACCTCCCCGGATGAGGATCCGTTGTCCATCTCGCTGTCCCGCCGGTTCAGCCGCCCCGTCCTCCACCTCCAAGGAGTTGCTTCGACGGTCGCCTCGTCTATCGCGGCTGCTCCATCCCCACAGCGCTGCCTTAACCTGCTCCACCGGAACCATAGTATCCTCACCGACTCCTCGGACGAAGCCGAGGCCTACTCGGCGCCACCAAAGAGGTTGTACACTCATCGCATCGCACCTTCTCCTTAACTCGACCTCCCGACGCCGATGGTGCTCCATCCCGCACCCCCATGGAGCGGCTACCTTGAAGCCGACGCCGCGGGCGACATCTCCATGGCGGCTCTCCCGCAGTGCAAGGCCCCTTCGGCGGCGGCGTCCATACCAGCCGAATCTGCTGCTACTGCTCCGGCTCTCGCTCGCTCGCTCACGCTGCTGCTGCTGCTCCGGCTCTGGTTCGATCGCTCGCTCGCCCAGCTGCTGCTGCTGTTCTCCCCCTCGCTCGTGCTGCTGCTCTGCTCCGATTAAGCCACACTTCAGTCGACTGAATTGACTTTTGGGTCAGTCGATTTTCAGGGGTTGGGGGGGCTCGCCGGAGTTAAGGAAGAACCACCCGCAGCGGGGACGGGGGCTCGCCGGAGAGGTACCTCACTATCTATCTTAGGGTTCGGGGTGGGGGCGAGGGGCCTAGAGGGCTGGCCGGGGCGGCTGTGGCTAGTTGTTTCGGGGCGGCGAGGCGGCGCTGGGGCCGGAGGTTCGGCCGGTGGTGGCTGGCGGCTCAAGGGGGTGGAGGTTGAAGATGAACTACAGGCCCTCCCTAAACTACATGTCAAGTGCCTCTCTGCTACCATTGCGTTCAGCTTCGATAGTAGCATTTAGATTCCACAGTAAATTTCAGTTTTCACAGTTAAGTTCAGAGTCAATAGTTTTTACCTCATCTGTTGTAGTCAGGTGATTTTTGGTGATGTTAATTTTACATCCATTTTCCATCATCTATTGGAGATGCTATTAGAATCCCACTTGATTGACGATGTCTGTCTTGTGCTGCTTCAGCCTTGACGTCTTACGGCTCACCGGAGCTGCTCCAACAACAGAACGATCCATCACAATAGAGCAGTGCCCTGGACGCCGTCTACAGATTCCTCAGATCTTCCTCCACACCTCCGACAGCCACCTCTGCCTCAACTCCTTTAGCGACCAAACAAATGATGCTGAGGTCGACACGGCTATGGCAAAGAGGTTGTACACTTGTTGCATCACCTATTACTATACATTCATGTCGATCCATTAGGGCTATTTTGGTTCAACGGAAAAATGTAGCAATAGGGAATTTTCCAATGGCACTCTACTATTCAATTATTCATGCATTTTGTTGAAAGGAATGAAGCAAAACATCCACCTGGACCTACTTTTCAAAATCCTATGCATGAAAACAATACCAAGTGCATTAGTGCCAGAATAACATTCTAACTGTACAGGCTTTCATATGGTTTCACTTTATTTTGGCCATGTTTCTTTGCATTCCTCTGCTCTTCCAATTCCTGTAAACCAAACACCCAAGTTGACAGAAATCCTGTGTTTACAAATGCTCTGTTTACCATGTGCATTTTCCTATCCTATTCCGGTGTTTTTCCTATCCCTGTGTTTTAAGAATCATGCAAGCCAAATGAGCCCTTATAGAATTACTTCAGTTACAGGTACGTGTCGAAGGGAACTTTGTGTGGTTTGTCCTGCTCCTGCCGTGACGTCGTCCACCTCATCTGAGCTGCTCCATCGACATAAGCATCCACCAAACCAGACATCATCACGACTCCTGACCGTCTTTCACCGCCTTAGATCTCCTTCCCTGCCGCCGGCACCCACCGCAATGGCATCACCATCATCGACTCAGCAGATGAACCTGAGCAGTACACGGGTCCACAAGAGAGGTTGCACTCTTTTGTTTCTGCTTATGTTATGCATTGCTTAAACTTACCTGCTACTTTATCGTCCTGTTCAGCTCTTGGACTCCCAAGTCAGGTCCAAATTAATGTTCAAACTTGAGTTCTAAATTAGTTGTCAGGCACATATCGAGGTAGCAATGAATAGTATGTCTGTCTAATATCTGGTTCACCTAGGGTATGCCTATGTTGTTCATCTTGGGTGGGAAACAAATAGTAAAGCAATCATCATCTGTCTTTTTATTAATTTAAAGCAATCATCGGCCTGCTATCATTATTTTTGGATCCATACACTGGTTGTTACCATCACTCTAAATTTCTGCATGCTCTCCTTACATAATCTCACCATATTTTTTCGTATGCATGTCAGATATTGTACACAGTCATGCTAAACATGTGGAGAAAAAGAGAAGAGTTTTGCGCGGAAATACAATGTCATGCAGACATTGATCCATGGTGGGTTCAATGGCAAACCCTCCCCACCCCTCTCCAGATTGTAATCCAGAGGAAGATATCTGTTCTGAGGCGGATTCAGATGCCGCTGACCACTCCTATTTACCCCCCCCCCAGGGTGTTTGCTCTACCTTGGCATGATGATGTTAGTCATATCATGCATATGTTGCCTTGCAGTGCCTACTTTTGACATCATATATGTCATCTGCTTAGTTTAGACATGTTCTGTAATGCCACATGTTTAGTTTCTATATCATATATGGGAATTATGCAGTCTCATGTCTTTTAGCCAGCCATAATATATGTGAAATGTGCAATGCCATCCTGTTTAACCAGGCATCATATATTTGAATGATATCTTGCCCATCCTTTTCTTCATTACATTTCCATTTGTCGACAATGTTTGTACATTAATCTACTCTTCCTGTGAATCAGCCATTTGGGTGGGAGATGGAAAAATCTGGAGTGAAAACAAGGCCTTCAGAGCAGACAGTGCTACCTGTCGAAGCAGATCTCTTGTTGGGTCCCGATAGCTCCTCAGAGATGGATTCAGAGACAGATGACCAGTCCTATTCCCCCACTGAGGTGTATGCTCTAACTTGGCACGGTTATACTGCTCATATCATGCATACGGTGTCTTGCATTGCATAGTTTAGACATCATATACACAATATTCAACACCATGTTCTTAGTTCAGACATCATATCGAATGCCCTCTCTTTAGCATATAAATCACATATGAATTAAATGATGCGATCCTGATTACTTAGATAACATGTAGGTGAATTATGTCATGTGATCATGTTTAGTTATTCATCATATCTTTGAATTATGTTATGCTATGCTATCCAGTTCAGATAGACATCATATATGTGAAATTATGGCATACTATCCGTTTTAGTTAAACAATATACATGTCAAGTATTTCATGCCCTCTTTTTCCACACTATCTATTGCATCGGTCTCTCATACAATGTCTGTACATTCAACTATGTTTCCTATTTATCAGCCATTTGAATTGGAGCGGGTGATGCCAGTATGTAGCGGACTAAAAACATGGTCTTCAAATAAAACAGTGCTACCTCTTGGTGGAGATAGCACCCCGGTTGTACATGCACAAGAACCAGCCCTACCACACATAACCCAAACTCCCGCAGATTGTACCCCTACTGCGATGGACAGAGAACCAGCTTCACCCAATCTAACCCCAACCCCAGCCGATAGTAACCCAGTTCCTATTGACACAACACCATCTCCACCACAGAGCTCCCAAACAAGAGCAGTTAGTAAGGCAGCTCTAGTGCCCAAAGGGCCAGTACTATCACGGCGAACCCCAACTCCACTAGTTAGTATGCCTATTCCTGTGGAGGAAGCACAACCAGCTAGTCGTAGTTTAGCATCTATCGCATTTGATGTTGTTAAATCGTATGTGCGTATCTTCCCATCTTGGAAATATTATACTGAAGATGAAGGAAAATGCCAGTTGCAGGTGTTTGTCCAGGAGTTATGTGTAAGTAATGTTATTCATGGCAATTACTTTGCTTCGTCCCATACATCCTACCTCCATGATGGTTATAATACAGCAAGTTTTCCCATTTTTCTCTATAGAGAAGGACCGATTTGGAAACTCAGGATGAGGTAACCTGTGCTAATACCTCTGCTATCTTCAAGAATGCTTGGTGGCAGTATCAGAATTACCTGAAGAAAACGTACTTCACCAGCAAAGAAACTCATCAAATTCCCTTACGTTCTCCTGAGACACATTTACTGGACGATGACTGGGAACGCCTTGTTCTGTACTGGTGCCGAACCAAGAATGTGGTAAGGTCTATGAGCTCATTTTTCTATTTTTAAGTATTATATTCTTGCGTCTTACTGTACTCTGTTCATGTAGAACAAGTACCTAAACCTGAAGAACAATTGTTCTAATTTAAGATTCCATTGCTATCATAGTTTAAAAAAGCGCTAGGCGTTAATTGTGCATTTTGCCACCGCCTTGCGCTTTACTGACCAAAGTGCATGCTTATGCGCAGTTATGCACAGATTATGCGTAGTTATGCGCAATGCGTTTTGCCAACGCCTAGAGCCTAGGCGCACTTAAGCGCTCGCTTAGGCGCGCCTTTTTTAACTATGATTGCTTTGCTCTTGTATCACTGTATTTACTCATACAAACTTGTTTTAAAATTGAAGGATCCAATCGAAACTCCAATTGCACAGCAGGTATGTTCACGCATGTTTCTTTAACAGGTTTGCTCTTATCAATAGCTCTGTTGATTTCAATTTCAATTGTGTATACAGTTGACTTTCATATCATGCACATTACTAGCATCACAATAGAGCCAATAGTGTTGTTGTACATGTAGACCCGTGGTACCCATCAGAAATCTTGTTGTGCCATGTAGTTTCCCACGCTTTGTATTCTTTCACTGCTGCTTTGTCTTGAACTGATATGATTTGAACCGTGTCTCTATTTTGATTTGGCAAGACAATGAAGTGACCATAGGACATAGATATATGTTTGTTTGATGCTTTTACTATGTACTAGTACTTGGCAATAGAAGACTTGGTAGTTTAATCATGTCCACCTTACTGATGAACTGGTTCACCGAAATGAGTTTCATATACTAGTACATGCTAAACTTGTTATGTGTCTGCTTGTTTCTTCTTTTAGAATGCTGACGGAATATTGGGGAAGAGTGCGTTATTAAGCAATGGTAAAGGAAGTAATGCAGATAAGGTTCAGGATAGTGACACATCCTTGTTGGTCTCCAACAAAGCTGATAAAACAGCTAAGGAAGACTATCTTGAAGACAGCGAGACAACCCCAAAGTCCTGTCTTGGTTTAGTGTTTGAGTTACTGGCCACTACCGCTTGCACAAGCTATTCAAACTCACTGTATGAATCAGTTCGGTTTCTTGAGTCTCAACTACAAGCTGAAATACATCGATCAGCTGTGCTGCGACAAGAAGCGAAAGGACTGCGGAAGTCCCTAGAGCATTCAGATGCATACTTTCTGGTGCAATAGCAAGCGTTGGAGGATTTTAGCGCCAAACAGGACAAAGCTAATCAGCTTGCTAAGCTTATTGCCAGCATGGTGGATACCCAGGATAACGTTTCTTGAGCTCTTCTGAAGTTGTTTCAGTTATGCTCTTGTTTTGCTGCCGCGTTTATTTGCACTGGTGGCCAATTTTGACGGCCAATGTATGTAATGTGCTGCTTTGTTCCCTAGTGGAAAACTTTGATGCCCTGTGGATGTAATATGTGTAATAGCGGTAATAGGCTAGCATTAATTGCTTGCTTATTTATTTCCTTATTGTCTTGTTTAGTTGTTTGCTTGTAGTCACTGCAGTTCTTTTTCTGTTTTTTCTAGTGGCCACAATAGCCTATTTTTGGTAACTACGCCAAAATAATCATGGCAACACACGGACTGTTGTAACCATGGGCCACCTGCAGGCCGTATGATCCATGGGCCTTCGTCTGGCCGTAGGACCCATTGGCCTTCTATACGGGTCGTAGGATCCATCGGCCTTCTATACGGGCCTTAGGGTCCATGGGCCTTCTACGGGCCGTAGGGTCCGTGGGCCTTCTACGGGTCGTACGATCCATGGGCCTTCTATGGGCCGTACTATCCATGGGCCTCATACGGGTCGTAGGATCCATGGGCCTTCTACGGGGCGTATCATCATTTCGCCAATCATGGGCCATACTATTTGTGGACCATAACGGGCCGTTAATAGGCCGTATTTGATAACTCTATGAAAACAGCCCAACAGGTTTTTTTTACGTGAAAACGGCCCAACGTATTAACGGTCCGCAAACGGGTCAACTGTAACGACGGGCTAAATTTGGCGCACAAGCAAACAATGACAGTAACGGGCCGTATGTAACCAAATGCTGCAAATGAGCCCAAGAATCAATGGGCCCTGAGAAGGCCGAAAGATAACTTGGGCTGGAAACGGCCCAATGGAACAACGGGCCATTAATGGGTATAAAGTGATACACTGTTCATTACGGGCCAGTTTCACCACGGGCCGTTAATGGGCCAAGAGTTACAAAGGTCCTCATATGGGCCGAAAGAAGTCATAGGCCACACATGGGCCGGAAGTTAAAACGGCCTGAATCATATTGGACGGCCCAGATGACGCTACTGGGCCTAATTCAGATAGGGCGTAACGGGCCCTGGGTTAGCGAGCTGTAAATGGGCTATATGCGAATAGGCCGTTAACAGGCTTTCCGTGGGCTGGCCCGCCACCTTTTGACCAAGTCAAACGGGCCGGCCTTTTCACATGAATGGGCCTCTGTTAGGCCGTTCCACGTGTCTCCGTATCATAGGCGCCTTCGGTCCAATGAGCGGATGACATCTGTCCCAACGGTGAGCCGACACGTGTTTCCTCCAGCCAATGATGATTTTACACGTGGAAAATGCCCATTGATCGGGGCTGTTAACGGGTTATCGGATCCAAAACCCGACCCGATAGCTTAACGGCGTTCCGTTACGGTGGATGCCACGTGTCGGTCACCCTTGACGAAAGCACTTCTGTGACGCGCGATTTATCATCATAGAAGTGGACACTTCCGTGATGATAATTTTGGTAATGTCATGGAACACTTCTACAACAGCACAGGTATGACTATCTTGATTCTGTCATAAATTTGTCATGGATGTACATGCATGACAAAAAACGCGACCTACTTTGACAAACATGTATCATCACGGAAGTTTATTTTTTTTGTAGTGAAGTATTATGACGGTGTCAAGAAGGGCGCCCGCCTTGTGGCGGAGGAGTTTGCTAAGGATGAAAGTACTCATGTGATCCTGTAATATGAAAATGATTTCATGTGCGCTATATAACGCTTGTTGATTTAAAATATTACCTTATGTGCGGCCGTTTATAAAATCTGAGAGCTGGCCAGTCGTCGGCTTCTGCCCCCATGTAACTAGTACTGGGGTGTTCGGGATAAATCTGAACACTCTTCATCCAAAATTTTGGTCCTTTAAGGTGGTGTTTAGCGCAGCGAACAAGGCAATCGGACTATACAACTTTATCACCCTCACTTAGCCATAGAAGTCTACAATTTTAAATTTTGGCGAAGCCCCTAGTATTCGGAAGGCCGAACTTGGGGCGCTATACACGCCTAAATCGGACAAGGCTGATTCCTCGCCCGAAGCGGAAAAAATCTTTAAGGATTTGAGACCTCTTGAACAGCAACCAGCTCTCGCCGCGTCGTGACAGTCAGTTTTTGGCTTTCTCTACTGAGGTGCACGTCCAGAAGAACCGAGACACAATCGCAGTAGTTCTCCCTGTGCTACCTTAGCTGATATAGCGGAACGTAAGGTATCAAAACATGGGAGCCGGGCAAACCCAACTATTGACCGAAGACATGATTCAAAGTTGATACATATAATGCTATAATTTCGAGGTGACGCACTGTCGAAAGTGTTCAGACTTTTCTTGCCGTGTTATGGGGTGTACTTGTAACATCCCAAATTTTCAATATGGAATGTTATACATAGATCATCATTTGCATATCATATTTTATTGCATTTTGGCTCGATCCTAGAAATTCCACGCAACTCAAGGACACACGGAGAGAGTTGGGGATTTTGTTATTTTCATATTTGAGTTTTCTCAAATTTTGAAAATGGGATCATTTGATTTTATTTATTTTATCTTCAATTATTTCTATTATAAAAATAAGAGAGAGGGAATAAAATGACTTTCCCAAAATAAAGAAATATTGAGGATTTGATAATAAAATAAAATAAGATTTTATTTTGGAGTTTATTGCTATTTTATTTGAATTTAGGAAAAATGCGGGTTTTTCAAAATTGCATTTAGGCCCCAAATAAATGTTCATCTTGTCCGCCTTGATTTTAGAAGTCAGGGAAAATTTATTTCGGGATTTTTGAGTCCGTTTAGTATTTCTTTTTTCTTTTTTGCTCGTAATGTTTTAAAAAAAACGAAACCGACTACGGGCCGTACCCGAGCGGGACACCGCCCAGGGGGGCTTTATAAGCCGGGGCCCCCTACCCCCGAAGCCCACCACCACCCCAGCACAGCCCGCACCGCCGCTGAAACTCTAGCACCGCCGCCCGCGATCCGCGCCGCCACTGCCGGTTGCCGCCGCCCGTTCCCCCGCCGCCGCCGCCGGAGCCACCCGCCCCGCCGGAGCCGACCGCCGCCGCTGCCCGTTGACCCGCTGGAGGTAGTCCCCGTTGCTGCCCCGGTTTTCGAGAGAAAACCGTCGGGTTTTTTTAGGAACCCGATTTCTTTTTTTATATATAGATTGGTTTATTTTTTTCGGTTTAGTTATTCAACGAATGCTCGTTCGTTCATTCATTTTAACGAACGATTTTCGTCATTTAGCCCCAGACAGCGAACGTTCGTTAGTTAGTCTGTTCGTCCGTTTTTCTTTTTCTTGGATTTTCCGTGATTATTTCTGATCGCGATTTCTGATCTGATTTTCATTTTAGTATAACTTTTCGCTCGTTTATCGGAATCAGGCGATTCAAGCGCCTACAGTTTCATCTCAAAACCCTCTTTCCGTTTAACCTACTCAAACAAGTTTTTGCTTCTGTAAAATTTGACTTAGGTCCAGATTAGTAAACGAAGCCCGTTTATTTCGTCGTTTGTGTTTCGGTTCTTCGTTCGATTTGATTCTTTTTGCAAACCAGAGTTCTTAAGTTGAACTTTCTGGTTAGTTCTCTTATATGAGTTTTACCCGTGCATTAGATGAGTACTTATTGTTTGTTTGTTTGTTGCGATAGTGCACCGCTTGCTACTTCGAATCTCTAGGTTTCACGAATCATCAACAAGGCAAGTAACACTTTGATCATACCTCTTTACTACCCAGTTTTTTTGCATTAGATCAATCCTCAAACAATTGCATGATTAGGATCTGATTAATATGTGGGTTTTGGGAAGTAGATGAGGTAGTACCTATTACCTGTTTTATTATCAAACCCTTGGGAGTTACTCTACGTTTGCTTATTATGCCATACTATGCTAGTAGACGTGGATTGGGTCAGTGTATCCATGACAGATGTGAGATTGTTATTTAATGGTTTATTTAAGGTGGCAACTTTAATACACATCTGGGTGGATTGAGGCACCTGGGTATTCCAGCGATTGCTTGTTTTTCTTTATGGACCGCCACCCAGGCTCAAAGGGATCATAAGATTATTCATGCTAGAGACTTCCGTGTGCAGCCACAAGCTACTATGGGCTCTAGCATAGTTGATTAAGTTGTGCAAACTCTTACAGTGGTAGACTAGCAGATGTAGGGGAAAGTAGGTGTAATTTTCTACCCGATCGTAAGGTGCTAGTGCTTCTGAAAGACTATGTCTCGGTCATCCGTCTCTCAAACACCATGTAGTGTGAGAATCCCAACGGAGGAGATCGAGTCTTGTGGGGAAAAGTGCGCAAACCTCTGCAGAGTGCATAAACTAATCATGGTTAGCCGTGTCCCCGGTTATGGACATCTTGAGTATCTAGTACTGATTATCATGTGAATCTCATCATGTTACTTTAATTAATATTGTTGGGTTTTTAATGATGATGCTTAATTGGGATTGAGAGGATGTCTATCTTCTCAATGTTTAACAACCACCATGATAGTTAAATAAAATGTATTCCTTTGCAGTAGGGAAAAATTGGCTTTATGCAAAAATGTACCCATAGAGCTTTTCCATCAGCCATATATGCATGTAGTATAGCATATGTCTGTTCATTACTCTCTATGTGTTACATTGCGAGCATATTCCATGTGCTGACCCATTTTCGGGCTACAACGTTCATGTTGCAGACTTTTCAGATGACGAGTAAGGTGCCTTTAGCTCGTGGTTCAATACTCAGTGATGTCGTTGGAGTTGATGGACTCACTTATCTTCCAAGCCTTCCGCTGTTATCATTATTAGATGGCCTTAAGCCATATTTATTGTAATAAGTTCTCTTTTGAGACATTCGATGTAATAAGTGTGTGATTGCTACTCTTTTATAAATCCTTCAAGTACTATGAGTGTCAGCATTACTGATCCAGGGATGACACTAAAGCACAGAGATTAGACTGTTTGAGGTCTGGTCGCTACAAGATGGTATCAGAGCACACGCTGACTGTAGGACACGACCACTAAGCTAAAAGCCCTAGATCACTACTCACTCTTCTCATTTCTGACTCCTCAACTTTTCTATTCTTTTAGGATGGCGGATGCAAGGAACAAGTTCACGCAACCGGATGAAGATACACCATTTGGACGTCACTTGAAGGAAGTCACTAGATACCTGAACATCATAGTACCAAGCTTCATCGGGACCTACAACGCCACTTTACCTGAAGAGGAGCGCTGGATGATCCAAGTTCGAGTTCCAGGAAGGACGTTCATGCCCGTCACTGAGCCCATAGAGTTTTCCTTTGATGCACCAACCTGGAGTCTAGGAAAGAGCATGGCAGCCCACATCACAATGGGACGTATTGGAGAATTTTACCACAAGGATCTCAAGGATACTATCTACCAGATTTGTGGGCGCTGAGATGAGCAATGGGAGATGATCAGCACCAGGAAGGATAGATCAATTGCAGCTTTCATCCAGGAGTTAAACTAGCACTTTCGACGCCAGGAGAACCAGATGTGCACAGGCATGATAGACCTGAAGAAGGCCATGACCAAGATCATGGAGCTGGAGGAAGAACTCAAGACTACACGCGATGGATATGAGGAGGAAATAGCAACACTAGTGGAGAAGAATGATGATCTGAAGAAGAAGCTAAAAGTGTTCATGGGATTTCCCGCAACTGGAGGAGAAGATGATTGCACTTGTCCAGAGAACTACATCATCATCGACGACACCGACTCGGACCCAGACGATAGCGATGATGACTATGTTGATGAAGTTGGAGCAGATATCATGGAGTCTTCATCGGAGCAGTTTTTCTAGTCGACCACCATAACAGTAGTAGTATTCTCCCATGCATCTAGTATAGTCCGAGCACTTTTATAACGATAGTTAGACCGTTGTATGCCCTTGTTTGATTGAATGAAGTGATTTTGTTTGCATTTTGTCTCATGTGCATATGGGTAGTGTTTTCTCTCTAGACCTCATTCTATTCTATATTCTCATCTTTTCTAAACCCTCAGATGCCTCCGAGACGTGACAATGGATTTGCTTTCCCACCGGAGCTCACTCAGTTGATCCAGCAGCAGAATGCGTTGATGTAGTTGCTAGTCCAGAATCAAAATCAGGGGAACAACAACAACAACAACAACAACAACCCACCGCCACCACCTGTTGATCACTTAACCTGTTTTCTTAGGCTGAATCCGCCGGTGTTCTCCAGTAGCACCGAGCCGATTGTTGCAGATGATTGGCTCCGCAAGACAGCAAGGGAGTTGACCACTGTAGGATGCACAGATGCGGAGAGGGTGAGTTTTGCTGCACATCAGCTTGAAGGACCCACAGCATCATGGTGGGAGAATTTCACAGCCACTTATCCTATCAACACTATCACATAGGACCAGTTTCAGCAGGCTTTCCATACTGCCCATGTTTCAGCAGGAGCCATGGCCATGAAGAAGCATGAGTTTCGCAACTTGCACCAAGGAGGACGGACAGTTGGCCAGTATGTGGATGACTTTAGTAAATTAGCACGTTATGCCCCAGATGACGTTGCTACAGATGCAGCTAAGCAGGAGAAGTTTCTGGAAGGACTGAATGATGAGCTGAGCATGCAGTTGATGGTAGCAATTTTTAACAACTACCAGGAGTTGGTAGATAGAGCTCTCATGATTGAAGGGAAGCAGCAGTAGATTGACAACCGCAAGAGGAAGTATGGACAAGGGAAGTACAATTCTGGAGCTCAGCAGAAGCCACGCTTTACCCGAAATCAGGAGGACATTTCCAGCATACCCATGGAGGAGTTAGCTCGCACAATCATAATGGCCCCAAGAATGGTAACGGGAATGGAGGAAGCAACGGCCAGAACCGTACCAAGCCGTCAACCCCAGCCAAGAGAGACCTGAGCCAAGTCACTTGCTATAAGTGCCAGAAGACTGGACATTATGCCAATGAATGTCCTGAAACCCAGAATGGAAATGGCAATGAAAGCTCTGGGAAGAAGCCGAACCCTTTCTACAGGGGACAGGTGAACCATGTTAACGTGGAGGGAGTTGAAGCCCAACCAGATGCAGTAATAGTTAAGTTTTTGGTTAAGTCATTTACTGCAATCGTTCTTTTTGATACTGGTGCATCGCATTCATACATATCAAGGGGATTTGTGGATAAGTATAAACTGCCCACCAAGGTTCTTAGATCATCTATGTTAGTAAGCTCACCAGGAGCGGAGTATATGGCCAGTCGAGGATGTTTTCAAGTGCCATTGAGTATAGGTAGGCATGTTTTCCCCTCGGGTTTAATCATTTTGGAATCGCAAGGTTTGGATGTAATTCTGGGTATGGATTGGCTATTGATGTATGGAGGAAACATCGATTGCGCCAGTAAGTCGATTTTGCTTACCACTCCAGAAGGAAGAAGGAACAAGTATGTATCACGGCATGAGCCCAAGAGGACACAAGTAAATTCCTTATCAGGAGTTGTGCAGGAGGAAGTACCAGTGGTGAAGGATTTCCCTGATGTATTTCCAGCAGAGTTGCCAGGCATTCCACCAGATAGAGACATTGAGTTTTTGATTGAGCTTTTGCCAGGCACAGGGCCTATATCTAAGAGACCGTACTAGATGCCCTCACAAGATTTGGAGGAAATTAAGAAGCAAATTAAGGAGTTACTGGATAAAGGCTATATTCGCCCAAGTTCTTCACCTTGGGGATCGCCAGTACTTCTAGTGGAAAAGAAGGATGGATCGTTGAGGATGGTTGTTGATTATTGAGGACTGAATGAAGTAACAATCAAGAACAAGTACCCATTGCCGATGATCAATGATTTGTTTGACCAATTGCAAGGAGCTAAAGTATTTTCCAAGATCGACTTCCGATCGAGATACCATTAGTTGAAGATTTGAGAGCAGGATATACCTAAGACGGCTTTTACCACCAGGTATGGGCTGTATGAGTATACCGTTATATCATTTGGTCTGACTAACGCACCGGCCTATTTCATGAACATGATGAACAAGGTATTTATGGAGTTTCTGGATAAGTTCGTCGTGGTGTTCATTGATGATATTTTGGTCTACTCGAAGAATGAAGAAGAGCATAAGGAGCATTTGCGTTTGGTACTGGAGAAGCTCAAAGAACATCAGTTATATGCTAAGTTCAGCAAATGTGAGTTTTGGTTGAAGGAAGTTGGATTCCTCGGACATGTTATATCCGGAGAAGGAATAGTAGTAGATCCCATTAAGGTTGTCACTATGACAAATGGGGTAGCACCAATGACAGTTGGAGAGATTCGGAGTTTTCTTGGACTGGCAGGATACTACCGGAGATTCATTGAGAATTTCTCGAAGATTGCGAAGCCCATGACGGAATTGTTAAATAAGGATACCAAGTTCAAATGGAATGAGGAATGTGAGGCCAGTTTCCAGGAGTTGAAGAAATGTTTGGTTACATCGCCAGTGTTGATTTTGCCAGATCAGCGCAAGGATTATGATGTGTATTGCGACGCTTCACGTCGAGGACTTGGAGCAGTGCTTATGCAGGAGGGAAGAGTTGTTTCGTATGCTTCACGATAGCTTAAGCCCCATGAGTTGAATTATGCTACACACGATTTGGAGTTAGGAGCAGTAGTGCATGCCCTGAAGACATGGAGACATTTTCTCATCGGAAACCATTGTGAGGTGTACACGTATCACAAGAATTTGAAGTACATTTTCACGCAGAAGGAGTTGAATCTCAGGCAAAGGAGATGGTTGGAGCTCATCAAGGATTGTGATATGAGATTGCATTATCACCCCGGAAAGGCTAACGTGGTAGCCGATGCGTTGAGCCGTAAGAGCCATGTAAACACACTCATGACTGGAGGATTACCAAAGGAGTTAGCCAAGGATCTTCGTGAGCTATGTTTGGAGATAGTTCCGAGAGGCTACGTTGCAGCATTGGAGATTCAGTCTACTTTGATGGATAAGATCAGAGAAGCTCAGAAGACCGACAAGGAGATTGCCTCTATAAAGTAGAAGATGAGCAAATGAAAAGCTAAAGGATTTCGTGAGGATTATCATGATACCTTATGGTTTGAGGAATGTGTTTATGTGCCTAATGATCCGGAGATCAGAAGTTGATTCTGCAAGAGGCCCATGATTCACCGTACTCGATTCACCCAGGAAATACCAAGATTTATTTGGATTTGAAGGATACTTTCTGGTGGACCGGAATGAAGAAGGATATTGCGGAGTATGTAGCAGTATGTGATGTCTGTCAGAGAGTGAAGGCAGAGCATCAGAAGCCAGCAAGATTGCTACAACCATTGCCGATACCCGAATGGGAGTGGGATAAGTTAGGCATGGATTTTATCACGGGATTGCCCAGGACTCGTTCAGGCTACGACTCGATTTGGGTTGTAGTCGATTGTTTGACGAAGGTAGCTCATTTCATCCCAGTGAAGACCACTTACACTAGTGCTAAGTTGGCAAAGATATACATGACCAGGATCATATGTCTGCATGGAGTTCCGAGGAGCGTTGTATCAGATAGAGGAACCTAGTTTACCTCAAAGTGCTGGAATCAATTGCATGAAACTTTGGGTACCAGGCTAGAGTTTAGTACAGCCTTTCACCCGCAGACAGATGGACAGACCGAGAGAGTCAATCAGATTTTGGAGGATATGCAGAGTGCTTGTGCGCTAGATTATGGATCTAGTTGGGATGACAATTTGTCATATGCAGAGTTCTCTTACTATAACAGTTATCAATCCAGTTTGAAGATGGCCCCTTTCGAAGCCTTGTACGGAAGAAGGTGCAGGACCCCATTGTCGTGGGAGGAAGTTGGAGACCGCCAGTTGTTTGGACCGGATTTGATTAAGGAGTCTAAACAGAAGGTGAAGTTGATTCGTGATAGGCTCAAAGTAGCCCAGTCCAGACAGAAGAGCTACGCAGATTCTAAACACAAGGAGACAGTTTACGAAGTCGGAGACGGAGTTTATCTTCGTGTATCTCCACTTCTGGGAGTTAAGCGCTTTGGAGTTAAGGGAAAGTTAGCACCACGTTTTGTGGGACCATTCAAAATTTTGGAGCGTATGGGAGAAGTTGCCTACAAGTTGGAATTGCCCGAAGGATTATCAGGAGTTCACGATGTGTTCCATGTTTCCCAGTTGAAGAAGTGCCACGCAGAGATGGCTGATATACCGCTGAGAGATACAGTGCCACTGGAAGCGATTCAGTTGGATAGTGATTTGACCTACAAAGAGAAACCAGTTAAGATTCTCGAGTATGCCAGCCGAGTCACCTGCAGCAAGGTTATCAAGTTTCGCAAAGTTCAGTGGAGCCACCATACCGAGGATGAAGCCACCTGGGAGCGAGAGGAAGATCTGTTGAAGGACCACCCTCACCTATTTTCTAGCCAACCCGAATCTCGAGGCCGAGATTCATATTAAGGGGGTAGGTTTGTGACATCCCAAATTTTCAATTTGGAATGTTATACATAGATCATCATTTGCATATCATATTTTATTGCATTTTGGCTCGATCCTAGAAATTCCACGCAACTCAAGGACCCACGAAGAGAGTTGGGGATTTCGTTATTTTCATATTTGAGTTTTCTCAAATTTTGAAAATGGGATCATTTGATTGTATTTATTTTATCTTCAATTATTTCTATTATAAAAATAAGAGAGAGGGAATAAAATGACTTTCCCAAAATAAAGAAATATTGAGGATTTGACAATAAAATCAAATAAGATTTTGTTTTGGAGTTTATTGCTATTTCATTTGAATTTAGGAAAAATGCGCGTTTTTCAAAATTGCATTTTGGCCCCAAATAAATGTTCATCTTGTCCGGCTTGATTTTATAAGTCGGGGAAAATTTATTTCGAGATTTTTGGAGTCAGTTTAGTATTTCTTTTATTTGTTTTTCTGTGCGTAATGTTTTTTTAAAATGAAACCGACTCCGGGCCGTACCCGAGCGGGACACCGCCCGAGGGGGCTTTATAAGCCGGGGCCCCTCCTGCCCCCGAAGCCCACCACCGCCCCAGCCCAGCCCGCACCGCCGCCAAAACCCTAGCGCCGCCGCCCGCGATCCGCGCCGCCACCGCCGCCGGTTGCCGCTGCCGCCGCCCGTTCCGCCGCCGCCGCCGGTCCCGTCGCCGCCAGAGCCACCTGCCCCGCCGGAGCCGACCGCCGCCGCCGCCCATTGACCCACCGCCGCGGCTGTTAACCCGCCGGAGGTAGTCCCCGTCTCCGCCCCGGTTTTCGAGAGAATACCGTCAGTTTTTTAGGAACCTGGTTTATTATATATATATATATATAGATCGGTTTATTTATTTTTCGGTTTAGTTATTCAACGAACGCCCGTTCGTTCATTCGATTTAACGAACAATTTTCGTCGTTTAGCCGCAGACAGCGAACATTCGTTCGTTAGTCTATTCATCCGTTTTTCTTTTTCTCGAATTTTCCACGATTATTTCTGATCGTGATTTCTGATCCGATTTTCGTTTTAGTATAACTTTTCGCTTGTTTATCGGAATCAGGCGATTCAAGTGCCTAGAGTTTCGTCTCAAAACCCTCTTTCTGTTTAACCTACTCAAACAAGTTTTTGCTTCTGTAAAATTTGACTTAGGTCCAGATTAGTAAATGAAGCCCGTTTCTTTCGCCGTATGTCTTTCGGTTCTTTGTTCAATTTGATTCTTTTTGCAAACCAGAGTTCTTAAGTTGAACTTTCTGGTTAGTTCTCTTATTTGAGTTTTACCCATGCATTAGATGAGTACTTATTGTATGTTTGTTTGTTGCAATAGGGTACCCGAAGTGCTCTGCTTGCTACTTCAAATCTCTAGGTTTCACGGATCATCAGCAAGGCAAGTAACACTTTGATCATACCTCTTTACTACCCAGTTTTTTTGCATTAGATCAATCCTCAAACAATTGCATGATTAGGATCTGATTAATATGTGGGTTTTGGGAAGTAGATGAGGTAGTACCTATTACCTGTTTTATTATCAAACCCTTGGGAGTTACTCTACGTTTGCTTATTATGCCATGCTATGCTAGTAGACGTGGATTGGGTCAGTGTATCCATGACAGATGTGAGATTGTTATTTAATGGTTTATTTAAGGTGGCAACTTTAATACACATCTGGGTGGATTGAGGCACCTGGGTATTCCAGCGATTGCCTGTTTTTCTTTATGGACCGCCACCCAGGCTCAAAGGGATCATAAGATTATTCATGCTAGAAACTTCCGTGTGCAGCCACAAGCTACTATGGGCTCTAGCATAGTTGATTAAGTCGTGCGAATCTTACAGTGGTAGACTAGCAGATGTAGGGGAAAGTAGGTGTAACTGTCTACCCGATCGTAAGGTGCTAGTGCTTCTGAAAGACTATGTCTCGGTCATCCGTCTCTCAAACACCATGTAGTGCGAGAATCCCAATGTAGGAGATCGAGTCTTGTGGGGAAAAGTGCGCAAACCTCTGCAGAGTGTATAAACTAATCATGGTTAGCCGTGTCCCCGGTTATGGACATCTTGAGCATCTAGTACTTGGATTATCATGTGAATCTCATCATGTTACTTTAATTAATATTGTTGGGTTTTTAGTGATGATGCTTAATTGGAATTCAGAGGATGTCTATCTTCTCAATCTTTAACAACCACCATGATAGTTAAATAAAATTTATTCCTTTGAAGTAGGGAAAAATTGGCTTTATGCACAAATGTAACCATAGAGCTTTTCCATCAGCCATATATGCATGTAGTATAGCATATGTCTGTTCATTACTCTCTATGTGTTACATTGCCAGCATATTCCATGTGCTGACCCATTTTCGGGCTGCAACGTTCATGTTGTAGACTTTTCAGACAACGAGTAAGGTGCCTTTAGGTTGTGGTTCTATACTCAGTGATGCCGTTGGAGTTGATGGACTCACTTATCTTCCAAGCGTTCCACTGTTATTGTTAGTAGATGGACTTAAGCCATATTTATTGTAATAAGTTCTCTTTTGAGACATTCGATGTAATAAGTGTGTGATTGCTACTCTGTTATAAATCCTTCAAGTAATGTGCGTGTCAGCATTACTGATCCAGGGATGACACTAAAGCACAGAGATCAGACTGTTTGAGGTCTGGTCACTACAGTACTGAAGCCCCTGGCGAGCTGAACGTACCAAAGTGTATGGGTGCAATATGTAATAAATAAGCAGTCAAGGGAAAAAGGTAAAGGAATGTAATAATAAGCTGACTTTGTACATTATTTTCCATTGTTTATTTAAATAGTACGTCAAAGCGTATGTATACAGGTAGTGGGATAAGCAAAATAGGACTATTTGACATGTCCTAGCCAAGGGCAAGCTTCGTGTGGGTATGTAAAACCGGTATAACGATTGATATCAGAGACCACCTGGGGATTCCCTTGTATGCCGAACTATCGGAATAACTTCTTGTCTCCTTGGTGTTTCCATCCCATTATAGGTCCGATAGTCGGACTATCGGAAGAGCCTCCCAAAAATAGCGACCTGAAAAGAAAAGGTGTGAGGACATACGGAACCTGCGGCGGTTGAGCCGCATTGTGGACCGTGTCATAGCCGTGCCTCCGCCTATGCCCATAGTATTTTGAGTGCGTAATTATGTACGCGGGGCACAAATATCGCCGCTTGACTGGGACTAGGACGGAGGCCGAATTGCTAGTCGAGCTCTGGAAGTGCCAGACGATCCTATTGCATGGTACTCTGGACTCGCTTGACGGTGTCCGCGGGCTTTATCGTCGAATTGACAGTCTGCCTAAGAAGGATGCTTTGTACTTCTGCTGTGAGGGCCGCATTGTGCTCCTCCGTACGGAGCAAGCGCTCTGTGTTTCCATTAACTGTTATAACCCCGCGAGGTCCTGGCATTTTGAGCTTGAGGTATGCATAATGCGGTACCACATTGAATCTGGCAAATGTGGTTCGTCCGAGCAGTGCGTGATAGCCACTGCGGAAGGGGACGATATCGAAGATTAACTCCTCGCTTCAGAAGTTGTCCGGAGATCCGAAGACTACTTCTAGTGTGATTGAGCCCGTACAACAGGCCTCTACACCTGGTATGACACCTTTAAAGGTGGTTTTGGTGGGTTTGATCCTTGAGGGATCGATGCCCATTTTGCACACTATATCCTGATAAAGCAGGTTCACGCTGGTGCCACCGTCCATAAGGACTCGTGTGAGGTGGAATCCGTCAATGATGGGGTCGAGGACCAATGCGGCTGAACCGCCATGACGGATACTGGTAGGATGGTCCCTGCGATTGAAAGTGATCGGACAAGAAGACCATCGGTTGAATTTTGGGGCGACTGGCTCCATCACATAGATGTCCCTTAGTGCACGCTTCTGTTCCCACTTGGGAATATGGGTTGCATATATCATGTTCACCGTTTTCACCTAGGGAGGAAATTTCTTCTGTCCTCCTGTGTTCGGCGGCCGGGGCTCCTTGTCGTCATCGCTATGCAGCCCCTTTTCCTTATTTTTGGCATTCAACTTGCCGGCCTGTTTGAACACCCAACATTCTCCATTGGTGTGGTTGGCTGGTTTATCGGGGGTGCCGTGAATTTGACACGAGCGATCGAGTATGCGGTCCAGACTGGACGGGCCCGGATTGTTTCTTTTGAATGGCTTTTTCCACTGACCGGACTTATAGCCACTAAATCCGACATTGACTGACGTGTCTTCGGCGTTGTCTCCATTGTTGCGACACTTGTGTCTGTTGCATCGTGACTTGCCGTTGCTACCTCTGGCATCCGAAGTGCCAGGATTTCTTGATGTGATGTTGCTACAAGCCAGCCAGCTGTCCTCGCCCGCACAAAAGCGGGTCATGAGTGTCGTGAGGGCTGCCATGGACTTCGGCTTATCTTGGCCGAGGTGTCGGGCGAGCCACTCGTCGCGGATGTTATGCTTAAAGGCTGCTAGGGATTCAGCATCCGGACAGTCGACAATTTGATTCTTTTTAGTTAGGAACCGAATCCAGAATTTCTTGGCTGACTCTCCGAGCTGTTAAGTTATGTGACTTAAGTCATCAGCGTCCGGTGGTCGCACATAAGTGCGCTGGAAGTTCTCAAGGAATGCGTCTTCCAGGTTCTCCCAACTGCCAATAGAGTTTGCGGCAAGCTATTCAGCCAATGCGGAGCCGGTCCTTTGAGATTAAGTGGGAGGTACTTGATGGCATGTAGATCATCGCCGCGGGCCATGTGTATGTGGAGAAGGAAATCTTCAATCCATACTGTGGGGTCTATTGTACCATCATATGATTCAATGTTTACGGGTTTAAACCCTTTTGGGAATTCATGATCCATTACTTCATCGTGAAGCATAGGGGGTGTGCGGCGCCTCTATGCCGGGCTACATCGCGATGCAGCTCAAATGAGTCTGGTCTGTTGTATTCGGCCCGGCCGAACTTGTTTTTAGTATATCCGGCGTGACGGTCATCATCACGTGTTGTGGCAGGCCCCCGTGATCCATAGATCGATCTTGACTATCCTGCTTTGTTTTCCAATACATCTCGCAGGTCCTGTGTGTAGCCCCGGGCCTTAGTGTTATTGTTTGATTGGCGATGGGGTGCGGGCTGGTGTTCGGGCTGATATGCCGCTTTGTCTCGGCCACGAGGTGGCCGGTCAGCCGCATCGTGCGCTGGTAGTGTGGGCTTTAATGCCTCCTCCTCGAGTTGAGGTAGCAACCTGCGCTTTGGGTAACTTTTGGTTGGGCGCTCGAGTCCATATTCCTCGGCTGCCAGGACCTTAGTCCATCTATCCGTTAGCAGATCTTGATCAGCTTGAAGCTGCTGCTGCTTCTTCTTCAGGCTTTTTGCAGTGGCTATAAGCCGGCGCTTGAAGCGCTCCTACTCGACGGGATCCTCAGGCGCGATGAATTCTTCATCACCAAGGCTCACTTCGTCTTCAAAGAGGGGAATGTAATTGTCATCCTCTGATTCTCCATCTGTTGCCTGTTCCTTAGGGCTAGCATACCCGTCCTCCTGCTCGGTCCGCTTGAAGCCTGGCTGGGCAGGATTGTTTTCATCTTCGGCACCGTCCGGATTACTATCCTCTCTTGTGCCGGTATTGCTATTTTTGCTATGGCGGGGCTTAGAGCGGCGCCGATGACGCCGGTGCTTAGGTTTCTTCTCACGAGGATTATCCTCCGTTGCCTCATCGCCATTGCTTTCTTTGGGGGTGTCCACCATATATATATATCATATGATGAGGTGGTTGTCCAGCACCCTGTGGGCGATGGTTCCTGTTCTTCTCCTGCATCGTCGTCCATATTGTCGATGTCTTCTGAGTCGAAGTCAAGCATGTCGGTTAAGTCATCGACAGTGGCTATTAAGTGGGTGGTGGGTGGGGAACGAATTTCTTCGTTGTCCGCTTCCCACTCAAGCCGGACATAGTTCTGCCAAGAATCCCCTGACAGAGAGAGAGAGATTTCAATGAATTTAGCACGTCGCCCAAGGGTGAGTGCTGAAAGATATCAGCGGAGCTAAACTCCATGATCAGCGCCCAATCGGAGTCGATGGGCATGGATGCGCGTGGTTCGGAGCCTATGGCCGGAGACAAGTCCGAGGGTCCGATGACACAGATTTCTTTGGAGGTGAAGTCTGTATTCGGCTCTAAAGCCAATGAGTATACGGCCTCCGTGGCGGGGTCTATCCACCCGTCCTCGGATGGCGCAATCTGCTCCGAATCTAAGGCCGGGGCAGCTGTAGGTGTGATCTTCCAAACACCGTCCGATGGCAGATCTAAGTCATGCTCGTCGTGACTGTTCGGCGCTCCTAACATGGGCTCGAATCCGTCGAAGATCAAGTCTCCGCGGATATCGGCGGTGTAGTTCAAGTTCCCAAACCTGACCTGATGGCCAGGGGTGTAGTTGTCGATCTGCTCCAGATGGCCAAGCGAGTTGGCCTGCAGTACGAAGCCGCCGAATACGAAGATCTGTCCGGGGAGGAAAACCTCACCCTGGATCGCATTGTTGCAGATGATTGAAGGAGCCATCAAGCCTTATCCTGACGGCACAGTGGAACTCTCAGTGAAAGCACCAATGTCGGTGTCAAAACTGGCGGACCTCGGGTAGGGGGTCCCAAACTGTGCGTCTAAGGCTAATGGTAACCAGAGGCGGGGGACACAATGTTTACCCAGGTTCGGGCCCTCTCAATGGAGGTAATACTCTACTTCCTGCTTGATTGATCTTGATGATATGAGTATTACAAGAGTTGGTCTACCACGAGATCGTAGAGGCTAAATCCTAGGAGCTAGCCTACGATTATGATTGTTGTCATCCTACGGACTAAACCCTCCGGTTTATATAGACACCGGAGAGGGCTAGGGTTACACAGAGTCGGTTACAGAGAAAGAGATCTACATATCCGAATTGCCAAGCTTGCCTTCCACGCAAAGGAGAGTCCCACCCAGACACGGGACGAAGTCTTCAATCTTGTATCTTCATAGTCCAACAGTCTGGCCAAAGTATATAGTCCGGCTATCCGAGGACCCCCTAATCCAGGACTCCCTCAATAGGCAAGTGACGCAAAATGGGCTAGGGGTTATCAATGCAATTGCAAGGGGAATATACAATGGTGTCGTCGAGGTTACCGTCCTTATGATGAGAGGCGGTGTCGCCGATGCCGACCCATTCCTAGTTAGCCAAAACACCCTAGGAAACAGAAAAACCGCAAACTCAAAATCTCCAATGGCAAAAGTCAAATGGTGGTAGCGGAAAGCGGTGGTGGTTTGCACTCGGCAATGTGGAAGTGGAATGATGGGCTATGCGAGTCGAAGTTGAAGTTGCCGTCCCTAAGTAGCCGAAACACCATAGGAGACACAAGCCACAACTCAAACAAGCTAAAACAAAATTGGGTTAAGTTGGGGTGGCGGAAGTGTATGGTGGGCACGTCTATGCGGAAATGGTGGTGGTGGTTCATGAAGAAGCAACCGTCCCTAAGTAGTTGAAACACCTTAGGAGACTCAAATCACTACTCAAGCAACCACTAATGCTATGGCAAGCAAAATGGGTTAGGTTGCGGAAGTCGATGGTGGTGTAGCGGATGATATGGTGGTGGCCCTAGGAAAAGATGCCAAAGTTACAAAACTTTGATGGAGTCAAATGATGTTGGAGGTATTTTTGAGGGATGGGGGATGTCAATAGCTTCTAAACGAGCTAAGGAACGTCAAAATCGGAGTTCGGATGAATTAGTTATGGACAAAACAAAAATCAGCCGAAATCAGTTTTCACAGGGGTTGGACGACCGGTGGCTGGAGGGCGGGACGGACGTCCGGAAATGGCCAGAAATCCGATGTTTTGGTTCGGGATGGGTGGTGTCGGACGTCCGGTAAGGGTCGGACATCCGGTGCTGCAGACGAGCCGGTCGTTCGGTAAAGTGTCGGATGTCCGGTGGGTCCGGGTTAACTCGAGATCCAAGTTTCGGGACGCGATTTTGGGTGGAAAATGGAGATTTCAGAGTCAAAATTGAAGAGATTTCATGGATGAAAGATGGGGAAACTTGGGGAGATGCTAGATCCACTTGAAACCAAGCAAATCCATGGATCAAAATCAACAAAACTTATCATACCAACAAATCACAAAAAAATTGGGGCTATTTTTGGTGGGGATTTTCGAAATTGGGAAGAACACAACAAAATCAAGCTAGAAAACAAGGGGTAGGGGCTCCAAATACATGATCAACATGGCTCATGATACCAAGATGATGTAGGGTAAAACCCTAGATGCCCGATCTTTCATGATTGGAGGGGATCCTACAAAGAACACGAGGAACACGAGGGGAAAAACGAGGGGAACACGAGAGGAAACACAAGAGAAATCACTCAACCAACAAGATCCGGTAACACATATGCTAGATCCTCGAAACACAAAGAGATACACGATTCAAATCCAACAAAGGACGATACAAGTGGCGGTAGTTCTTCTCCATGATGAGGTCTTGATGGGGGTCTTCCCTTAAAGGGTTCTTGAATCCGCTTGGGGGATCTTCTCCAAAGAGGTCGTGAACTCCAATGGAGAAGTAACCAAGTGGATGAGCAAAGCTCTCACACAAATATGAGCTAATCCTTTGCTAACCCTAACTAGGAGGAGGTGGAAGTATATATAGTCTAGGGCCACGAAGGGGTAAGTGGGGAGTACATGGACTTCGGCCCAATACACTATGCGCACACAGGCATCGGACGTCCGACGACTGTCGGTCGTACGGTCGCTCGTGGGCGTCCGGTCGTCCGGAAGTCTTCGAACTTCTGATGTTTTGGCTCTGGTCCGGTAGTGTCGGACGTCCGGTCGGCGTTGGTCGTCCGGGCGCTGATGAGTGTCGGACATCCGGTGTCAGGCGGTCGTCTGGGCGCAGAAGGTCGCCTCGGCTGGAGTGGATCTGGCTGCTGGAGTCTCCAGGCGTCGGACGTCCTGAGATCATCGGTCGTTCGGATGTTGTCGAACGTCCGAGAGCTGTAGCTTCCTAGCAGCTCTTCCTCTTGTTCCTCACGCTTGGTGTCCTTGCCATCTTGTCCAATGCTCCTAGCTGATCCATGGCCTTCCTCCTGGTTCTTGGACATACGTAGAACATATGTTTGAGGTACTAGTCATGTCTCACATGTGGAAAGTGACAATTCAGAGAGGAGCGAGCTCACCTTGTGTCCAATGGCGTATGTTCGAGGTCTTGTCATATGTCATCTTGGGGCTTAGAGAGTAGTAGAAGTGTACATTGGGATGAACATGGGATGCTCCGCATCACCTGTAGAGCATCTTTATAATCACCTAGTTATGTTGTGACGTTTCATAGCACACAAGGCATTCCTCCAGTATTCGGAAGTTGCATAATCTCATAGTCAGACGAACATGTATAAGTCATGAAGAAAGCAATAGCAATAAAACTTATCGATCATTATGCTAAGATAACGGATGGGTCTTGTCCATCACATCATTCTCTAATGATGTGATCCCATTCATAAAATGACAACACATGTCTATGGTCAGGAAACATAACCATCTTTGATTAACGAGCTAGTCAAGTAAAGGCATACTAGGGACACTTTGTTTTGTCTATGTATTCACACATGTACTAAGTTTCGGTTAATACATTTCTAGCATGAATAATAAACATTTATCATGATATAAGAAAATATAAATAAAAACTTTACTATTGCCTGTAGGGCATATTCCTTCAGTCTCCCACTTGCACTAGAGTCAATAATCTAGTTCGTTTTTGGAAGTCCTCACCTTGCTCCCCAAGCGTGCAGACGCAGCGGCGCTCTCCGATTATCGTCCCATTAGCCACATCCACCTCATCGCCAAACTCTTTGCAAAGGTGCTCTTGCTCCGGTTTGCTCCAAAGCTCGGCGTCATGGTTTCTACTAACCAAAGCGCATTCATCACCCGGAGATGCATCCACGACAATTTCCTCTTGGTTCAGTAGACGGCCCGCCTCCTTCACAACCTCAAGTCGCCGCGCATGTTACTCAAGCTCGACATTACTAGGGCCTTCGATAGCATCTCATGGCCCTTCCTTCTGGAGACGCTGCGACACCTCGGCCTCGGGAGCCATTGGAGGGACTGGATCTCAATCCTTCTCTCTACCGCCTCCACTAGGGTCTTGAACAATTGGCAACAAGGGCCGCCCATCGACCACGCTTGCGGACTGCGGCAGGGAGATCCAGTCTCGCATATGCTATTCACTATCGTCATCGACGTCCTCAACTCCATGCTTCTTCGTGCGGTTGTTCTCAGGCTCCTCCAACGCTTCACGCCTCGACATGGCAGTTCTAGCATCTCGCTCTACGCGGATGACGTCGTCATCTTCTGCCACCTCGATCGCCACGACATGACGGCCATCCGGGAGATCCTGCGTGTTTTCGGCGTCACGTCCGGCCTGTGGACTAATTTCGCCAAATGCTCTGCCACCCCGATCTGGTGCACCGACGAGCTGGCGACCCCCATCGCCGATGAATTGCACTGTCCCGTCGCACAGTTCCTTGTGCAGTACCTGGGCCTGCCTCTTATCCAAAAGCCAACTTCATCCAGCTTGTTGCCCATCGTGTACAAGCTCGAGTGAAAACTCTCTACATGGCGCCTCCATGCTCTCTCGCGGCAACTGGCTGGCTCTCGTTCGCCACGTCCTATGTGCTATCCCTACTCACTTCCTCGCGGCCATCACCTTCAACCAGACCATTCTCAAAAAGGTCAATCGCAATATCTATGGTTTTCTATGGGCCAGATGCAAGGAGGCCAATGGTGGATAATGTATGGTCAACTAGTAGCGGGTTTGCCGGCCTCTACATCTTGGCGGGCTGGGCATCCGCAACCTTTAGCACACGGGCATTGCCCTCCGTACTCGTTGGCTATGGCTTCAGCGCACCGATCCCTCGCGCCCCTGGAGCCACTTGCATATCCCGCATGATGCCAATGTCTGCCCATATTGCGCGCCTCTACCACCTGGAGCGTTGGCAGTGGCGACAAGTGCAAGTTCTGGACCGACCACTGGGTTGATGGTCGATCGGTGGCCGAGATCGCTCCTCAACTCTTCCAATTGATCCCGAAGAGACGATGAAAGATTCACACGGCCCGGAATGGCTCTCCCAGCGCTCTGGGTGCAAGACATCCACGGTGCTCTCGGCCCGGAAGCCATGTTGCAATAGTGCAGCTCTGGCGGGTGATTCAGCACTTTCAGCATACCGACTCTCCGGACACCATCCGATGGTGTTGGACTTCTTCGAGCACCTACTCTGCCAGCTCTTGCTACCAGGCCCTCTTCCTTGGTGCCTGCGAGGAACCGCACTGGAAGCTCACATGGAAATCGTGGGCACCGCTTCGCATCAAGTTCTTCATCTGGCTCACTCTTCAAGACAGGTGCTAGACGACCGAGTGTCTCGCGAGACACGGCCTGTCCCATGAGCCCGCTTGTGCCCTCTACGATCAGGAGGAATGATGCAACACCTACTGGCTGGCTGCTCCTTCTCCCACTAGGTGTGGCATGATATTCTTGCTTGGGCTTGTTCTCCTATAGATCTGTCAACTGGAGACACCGACTTCCTCGCTTGGTGGGCTTCTTCTTGCGCTCTCACGCCCGCTGTCACACATAAAGGCCTATCCTCCCTCATCATCCTCACCGCTTGGTGGATTTGGAAGCACCGGAACAGCTGCACCTTTGACGGGGACCAACCCTCTGTCTCCCACCTGTGCTCCACCATCAAGGACAAAGTGCGCCTCTGGGCTCAAGCCAGCACCTCTGCGATTACCAACATCATCCCAGAGCGCTAGGTTAGGATATTCTTGGGGATGAGCAACCCCATCTGTTTGCTCAACGTCCACTTCCATGCCTTTCTCTTGTGTACATGGCATAGTGTGTCGTCCTAATCCCATGCTGTAAACATTCTCCTTCTATCTATGGGAAGATACGCATCCTTAGTGTATTCGCGAAAAAATATCTAGTTCACATCGCCATGTGATTTAACACCAATAGTTCACATCTGTATGTGATTAACACCCATAGTTCACATCGCCATGTGACCAACACCAAAAGGGTTTACTAGATCAATAATCTAGTTCACATAACTATGTGATTAACACCCAAAGAGTACTAAGGTGTGATCATGTTTTGCTCGTGAGAGAAGTTTAGTCAACGGGTCTGTCACATTCAGAGCCATATGTATTTTGCAAATATTCTAGGTCTATAATGCTCTGCATTGAGCTACTCTAGCCAATTGCTCCCACTTTCAATATGTATCCAGATTGAGACTTAGAGTCATCTGGATCAGTGTAAAAGCTTGCATCGACGTAACTCTTTACGACTAACTCTTTATCACTTCCATAACCGAGAAATATTTCCTTGGTCCTCTTAGGTAACTAAGGATAACTTTGACCGCAGTCCAGTGATTCACTCCTGGATCACTATTGTACCCCCTTGCCAAACTCATGATAAGGTACACAATAGGTCTGGTACAGACATAGCATACTTTATAGAACCTATAATTGAGGCATAGGGAATGACTTTCATTCTCTTTCTATCTTCTGCTGTGGTTGGGCTTTGAGTCTTACTCAACTTTACACCTTGTAATATAGAAAAGAACTCCTTCTTTGACTGGTCCATTTTGAATTCTTTCAAAAACTTGTCAAGGTATGAACTCATTGAAAAATCTTATCAAGCGTCTTGATCTATCTCTACAGATCTTGATGCCCAATATGTAAGCAGCTTCACCGAGGTCTTTCTTTGAAAATCTCCTTTCAAACTCTCCTTTATGCTTTCCAGAAAATTCTACATCATTTCCGATCAACAATATGTCATTCACATATACTTATCAGAAAGCCTGTAGTGCTCACACTCACTTTCTTGTAAATACAGGCTTCTCCAAAAGTCTGTATAAAACCATATGCTTTGATCACATTATCAAAGCATATATTCCAACTCTGAGATGCTTGCACCAGTCCACAAATGGATCGCTGGAGCTTGCACACTTTGTTAGCACCTTTAGGATTGACAAAAACCTTCTTGTTGCATCATATACAACTCTCCTTAGATACATCCATTTAAGGAATACAGTTTTGGCATCCATTTACCAGATTTCATAAAATATGGCAATTGCTAACATGATTCGAACAGACTTAAGCATCACTACGGTTGAGAAAATCTCATTGTAGTCAACACCTTGAACTTGCCAAAACCCTTTTGCGACTAGTCGAGCTTTGTAGATAGTAACACTACCATCAGCGTCCGTCTTCCTCTTGAAGATCCAATTTATTTTATATGGCTTGCCGATCATCGGGCAAGTCCACGGAAGTCCACACTTGGTTCTCATACATGGATCCCATCTCAGATTTCATGGCCTCAAGCCATTTCGCGGATTCTGGGCTCATCATCGCTTCCTCATAGTTCGTAGGTTCATCATGGTCTAGTAACATGACTTCCAAAATAGGATTACCATACCACTCTGGTGCGAACCGTACTCTGGTTGACCTACGAGGTTTGATATTAACTTGATCTGAAGTTTCATGATCATCATCATTAGCTTCTTCACTAATTGGTGTAGGAATCACTGGAACTGATTTCTGTGATGAACTACTTTCCAATTCGGCAGAAGGTACAATTACCTCATCAAGTTCTACTTTCCTCCCACTCACTTCTTTCGAGAGAAACTCCTTCTCTAGAAAGGTTCCGTTCTTAGCAACAAAAATCTTGCCTTAGGACTTGTGGTAGAAGGTGTACCCAATTGTTTCCTTAGGGTATCTTATGAAGACACATTTCTCCGATTTGGGTTCAAGCTTATCGGGCTGAAGCCTTTTGACATAACCATCACATCCCCAAACTTTTAGAAATGACAGCTTAGGTTTGTTGCCAAACCACAGTTCATACGGTGAGTCTCAACGGACTTTGATGGTGCCATGTTTAAAGTGAATGCATCTGTCTCTAATGCATAACCCCAAAACAATAGAGGTAAATCAGTAAGAGACATCATAGATCGCACCATATACAATAAAGTGCAGTTACAACGTTCGGACACACCATTACGCTGTGGCGTTCTAGGTGGCGTGAGCTGTTAAACTATTCCACATTGTTTTAAATGAAGGCCAAACTTGTAACTCAAATATTCTCCTGCACGATCAGATTGTAGGAATTTTATTTTCTTGTTACGATGATTCTCCACTTCACTCTGAAATTCTTTGAACTTTTCAAATGTTTCAGAGTGTTTCATTATGTAGATATACCCACATCTGCTCAAATCATATGTGAAGATCAGAAAATAATTATACCCGCCGCGTGCCTCAACACTCATCGGACCACATACATTGGTATGTATTATTTCCCATAAGTCGTTGGCTCCCTCCATTGTTCCGGAGAACGGAGTTTTAGTCGTCTTGCCCATGAGGCATGGTTTGCAAGTATCAAATGATTCATAATCAAGTGATCCAAAAATCCATCTGCATGGAGTTTCTTCATGCACTTTACACCAATATGACCTAAACGGCAGTGCGACAAATATGTTGCACTATCATTATAAACTTTGCATCTTTTGGCATCAATATCATGAATATGGGTATCACTACAATCGAGATTCAATAAACCATCAGCATTGGGTGTATGACCATAGAAGGTTTTATTCATGTAAACAGAATAACAATTATCCTTTGTCTTAAATGAATAACCATATTGCAATAAACATGATCTAATCATATTCATGCTCAACGCAAACGCCAAATAACATTTATTTAGGTTTAACACTAATCCCGAAAGTATAAGGAGTGTGCGATGATCATCATATCAATCTTGGAACCACTTCCAACACACATCTTCACTTCACCCTCAACTAGTCTCTGTTTATTATGTAACTCCTGTGTCGAGTTACTAATCTTAGCAACCGAACAAGTTCAAATACCCAGGGGCTACTATGAACACTAGTAAGGTACACATCAATAACCTGTATATCAAATATACCTTTGTTCACTATGCCATCCTTCTTATCCGCCAAATGTTTGGGGCAGTTCCGCTTCTAGTGACCATTTCCTTTGCAGTAGAAGCACTCAGTTTCAGGCTTAGGTCCAGCTTTGGGCTTCTTCACAGGAGGGACAACTTGCTTGCCATTCTTCTTGAAGTTCCCTTTCTTTCCCTTTGCCCTTTTTCTTGAAACTAGTGATCTTGTTTAACCATCAACACTTGATGTTATTTCTTGATTTCTACCTTCATTGATTTCAGCATCACAAAGAGCTCGGGAATCGCTTTTGTCATCCCTTGCATATTATCGTTTCTTGAGTTCCTGGAAATCTGATACCACTTGATAGAGGCAAAGGTGTCCCGTCTTTCGATGAGATGGTGGCTATCATTTTGGAGGAAGTCGACTCTGATGATCCGACTACGAACGTGCGAGGACATCGCGCCTTAGCAATCGCTAAACCAACTCCGAGAGGTTATTGACCACGCCGGAGCACGATCAACCTGACCACGAAGGTCTATTTCCTGTAGGAAAACGAAGAACAAGCAAGGAACTAAGATTGCAATCTGGATATTGCGAATATAAGAGGAAAGCTTTATTGCTCAAGGTGGGGTTCTGTGACGCCTTTGTCTGGTCGTTGAACACAAACGAAGTATGTGAAGTTGCAGCTATGGCGAACTTTAATCTAAACAAAACCCAAAGTCTAAATTGTGCCCTAAGGGCTGTATATATGGAGGAAGAGTGGGGAATTTCGTGGCCCTTGGTGGAGGGGTCCGAAATCAACCCTATCTCTTGTTTCCCCACGCATACGGACTCTACAAATAGCCTATACTTATGTATTTCAAAATTACATGGGCCTGGCCCAATAATAAGGTGACGCAGCGCCTGGAATAGCCTCAGGATGAAATTTATGAAGTGGCATCTTGTATATTTCGTCCAAGGCTTCATGCACCCATTGTGGTGGCTTCAAAGTCCTGAAATCGTCACTTGTAACTCTGTTCTTGTTCCCCTTGCGCATGCCATCATCTCCATGCTTGTTCTTGCTCCAATGTTCATCCTTCTCCGAGCTAGGCCCTTCATTTGTAAGAAAAAAAATGTATCCAATTTAGGCAGCATCATATTCTCATGAACATTAGAATCATTACCAAGAAACGGAAGTACCTGATAATTTAATTGGCATGCGCGAGCTCTAGTAATTGGTCCAGTATATGTAGCAGTAGGGGCTGTGGGTGTAACAATGGTATTGATGTCCTCATCATCCTCCCCTTCTTGAAATGAAGTCGTGCTCGACGGAAGCTCATCTTCCTCACCCAAATAAGGCTTCAAATCTGCAATGTTAAAAGTGGGACTAACCCCAAAATCTGCAGGCAGCTCAAGTTTATATGCATTATCATTTATTTTCTCCAACATCTTAAAAGGACCATCAGCACGAGGCATTAGCTTTGATTTGTGCAAATCAGGAAATCTATCCTTACGCAAATGTAACCAAACAAGATCTCCAGGTGCAAACACAACATGTTTTCTACCCTTATCTCCAGCAAGTTTATATTTAGCATTCATACGCTCAATGTTTTCCTCAGTTAACTCATGCATTTTTAAAATCAATTAAGCACGTTGTTTAGCATCAAATTAACCTTCTCCGAAGATGGAAGAGGCAACAAATCAATAGGTGCACGAGGTAGGAAACCATACACAACTTCAAAAGGGCACATCTTAGTAGTAGAATGCAATGAACGATTATAAGCAAATTCAATATGAGGCAAGCATTCCTCCCACATTTTCTTATTATTCTTCAAAACAGCCCTAAGCATAGTAGACAATGTTCTATTGACTACTTCAGTTTGTCCATCAGTTTGGGGGTGACAAGTAGTATTAAAAAGCAGTTTAGTCCCCAACTTAGCCCATAAACATCTCCAAAAGTGGCTAAGAAATTTAGTATCACGATCTGAAACAATAGTATTTGGCACACCATACAAGTGAATAATTTCATGAAAGAACAAATCAGCAACATTAACAGCATCATCGCTTTTATGACATGGTATAAAGTGTGCCATTTTCAAGAATCTATCCACGGCAACAAGTATGGTATCCCTCCCCTTCTTTGTTCGAGGTAAACCTAAAAGAAAGTCCATAGATATATCCTCCCAAGGAACACTAGGTACAAGCAAAGGCATATATAAACCATGAGGATTGAGTCGTGACTTAGCTTTTTGACATGTAGTGCAGCGAGCAATAAAACGCTCAACATCTCGTCTCATCTTTGGCCAAAAGAAATGTGTAGCAAGTACGTCCTCCGTCTTCTTCACGCCAAAGTGTCCCATTAATCCTCCTCCATGCGCCTCCTGCAAAAACAAAAGGCGAACGGAGCTAGCGGGAATGCATAGCTTGTTAGAACGGAACACAAATCCATCATTAACGATGAACTTGTTCCACATTCTTCCTTCTTTACAATTCTGCATTACATCTTTAAAATCAGCATCATGCACATATTGATCTTTGATGGTCTCCAAACCAAATATTTTGAAGTCAAGTTGTGAAAGCATAGTATAGCGATGAGACAATGCATCAGCAATAACATTTTCTTTTCCCTTCTTGTGTTTAATGACATAAGGGAAAGTCTCAATGAATTCAACCCATTTAGCATGTATACAATTCAGTTTAGCTTGACTTTTAATATGTTTCAAAGATTCATGATCAGAGTGTATAACAAATTCTTTGGGCCATAAGTAATGTTGCCATGTTTCTAAATTCCAAACAAGAGCATATAATTCTTTATCATAAGTAGAATAATTCAGACTAGGCCCACTCAATTTTTCAGAAAAGTATGCAACAGGTTTGCCATCTTGTAATAACACACCTCCTAATCCAATTCCACTAGCATCACATTCAAGCTCAAAAGTATTATTAAAATCAGGAAGTTGGAGTAAAGGAGCATGTGTCAACTTATCTTTCAATACCGTGAAGGCTTCTTCCTGTGCGGTACCCCAAACAAAAGGCACATCTTTCTTTGTAAGCTCATTGAGAGGTGCGGCAATGGTGCTGACATCTCTCACAAAACGCCTATAGAATCCAGCGAGGCCAAAAAAACTCCTCACTTGTGTGACTGTTTTCGGCTGCGGCCAACTCTCAATAGCTTCAATCTTGGCTTTGTCAACTTCAATTCCCTGTGGAGTAACAACTAACAAAGAAAAGATACTCGGTCGGTGCAAAAGGTGCACTTCCCAAGGTTACCAAACAAACGTGCATCACGTAGAGCAATAAAAACAGCACACAAATGTTCCAAATGTTCTTCCAAAGATCTACTGTAAATCAATATGTCATCAAAGTAAACTACCACAAATCGTCCAATGAAAGCACGTAAAACTTTGTTCATTAATCTCATGAAAGTACTAAGTGCATTAATTAACCCAAAAGGCATGACTAACCACTCATATAATCCAAACTTAGTTTTAAATGTTGTTTTCCATTCATCTCCCAATTTCATACGAATTTGATGGTATCCACTACGCAAATCAACTTTGGAAAATATTGTAGAGCCACTCAATTCATCAAGCATATCATCTAGCCTAGGAATAGGATGACGATAACGAATAGTAATATTATTAATGCCTCTACAATCAACACACATACGTGATGTACCATCCTTTTTCAGCACTAGAATAATAGGAACAGCACAAGGACTAAGGGATTCGCGCATATAACCTTTGTCGAGCAGCTCATGTACTTGACGCATAATCTCCTTCGTCTCCTCTAGATTGGTACGGTATGGTTCACGGTTGGGTAATGATGCACCAGGAATTAAGTCAATCTGATGCTCAATCCCTCAAATGGGAGGTAATCCTGATGGCATGTCTTACGGAAAGACGTCAGTGAACTCTTGCAAAATGTTAGTGACAGCAGGAGGCAAAGAGGAAGGCACGTCCTCGAATGGAAATAATGCCTCTTTGCACACAAAAGCATAGCAAACAGATTTGCAAAAATCTAGCTCATCAATATCAGATTTAGTGGCAAGTAAACATGCACTTTTCAATTTAATTTCAGAAGCAACACTAGATGGTTTACTATTAGGCTTCATTTGTTGCTCAAATTCTTTTGCCACAATCTGATTTTCACTCTTATTTTTCTCCTGTTTTGCTTTATTAGCTCTATTAATATCATCTTTCAAAATGGACTCAGGAGTCATAGGAAGCAAAGTAATATTTTTATCCTTATGAACAAGAGTATACTGATTGTTTCTACCATGGTGTACAGAATTTTTATCAAATTGCCATGGTCGACCAAGTAATAAGGAACATGCTTGCATAGGTACCACATCACAATCAACATAATCAGCATATGTAGAGATACTAAAATGCACATGAACAGTACGTGTTACCTTAACCTTGCCGCTGTTGTTGAACCATTGGATGTAGTAAGGATGTGGATGTGGTCTTGTGGTCAGAGATAGCTTCTCCACCATCTCCATGCTAGCCAAGTTGTTGCAGCTCCCTCCGTCTATGATGACGCGCACAGAACGTTCCTTCACAACGCCCTTTGTATGGAACAAATTGTGCCTCTGATTTTGCTCAGCTTGTGTGACCTGCAGACTCAAAACACGTTGAGCAACTAAACATTCATACCTGTCAGCGTCTTCAGGAGCCATGTATTGCGTCTCATGATCAGAATCATCTCCACCATGTTCTTCACGTGTAATAAGAGCCAAAGTCTCCTCATCATAGTCACTAGCGGACTCATACCCACCATCCTCAGTAGCAATCATCACACGTTGAGATTTGCATTCTCTCGCATAATGACCTCTTCCATTACAACGACGACAAATAATATCACTCGTGTGCCCTATGGATGCCATGGAAGAAGAAGAACTCTGTGCAGGCCCGGCAGGTGCGCTCTTGGCAGATAATGGTGGTTGTGCCTGCTTTCTTGTATCACGGCTGGAGGTGGCACCTGATGGAGGTGCTGGTGCAGTTGAAGTAGAAGATGCACGCGGTGTCCATGATGAAGGTCGGCCTGTAGAGAAGTTAGTTCGCGCCAATGCTTGTCGATCCTGCACTTCACGTTCAGCTTTACAAGCAAGATGGAATAAACGAGTGATATTAGTATACTCCTTATACTCTAGAATGGTCTGGATCTCTCTATTTAATCCACCCATAAAATGTGCAAGCATAGCTTCATTCTCCTCAACAATGCCACATCTAATCATGCCAGTTTGTAATTCCTGATAATATTCTTCTACAGAATTTTTCCCTTGTCTTAAACGCTGCAATTTTTGAAGCAATTCACATTGATAATATGGTGGAACCCAACGAGTACGCATAGCAGTTTTCAAAGCAGCCCAAGTAGTTGGAATAGGATATAATCTACAATGTTCAGACCACCATACACATGCAAAACTAGTGAAAGCACAAACAACAGCAGCAACCCATCTCCCCTCAGGATATTGTAAACATGTAAAATGTTGTTCAGTTTCTAACTCACATGTAAGATATATATCAGGAACATATCTACCCTTAAATGGTGGAATATTCAATTTCAGTTTAGGAATATGGTCATTATCTCATACCTGAGGTGGTGGTGCAGGCCTACCGTTGTGAATAAATACCTTAGGTCGACTTGCTGGTGGTGGTGCTGGTGGCTGCAGGTAATTCTGATTTTGATCAACCTCATCCTCGTAATAGTCCTCCACCTCTGCAGTAACAGCAGGAGCTACAGAAGCACCAACAGCAGTAGCAGCGGCACCAGAATTTTGTCCTGGCTCAATAGGAACACGCTGTGCTCGTCCTACTGTATCGCGGCGTAGAACTGGTTGTGGAAGACGTTTGAGTAATTCATCGAACTTGGCGTCCAACTTGGTGTCAATTTTCTTTCCAATGTCATCCACCCTCTCCAATGCCTTTCCAAAGCTGGCCATCACGTCTTCCACCTATTGACCCAACATTTGATGAAACTTATCATGAAGCTCCTTGTTCGTCATGTTCTCCCAGTCAATCTCATCGGCTTGTGTTCCTGCCATAGTTAGCAGCAATAGAAACAGCCAAGAATATGATCCTACAAACTACTGGAATATGGTGGTGGTGGAGTGTCACAAATCCGTCAAGCGAATCTCAAATTCTTACCAGTTCTTACCCAGCAGCAGGTGGTGATCGGCAACCGTTGTAGTCAAAACTCTCAAAGCTTGGATAGAGCGATTACTAGGGAGAGTCAAACGCACAACGTAGATGTATGTGGAGCTGGGAAGGCTTATAATATGGTAGCAAAAAGGATCAGCAATAATCAATTCAGAGATGCAAAGTTGAATAAACGCTCAACGATGGTATTGTGTTGGTCCTAGGCTAGACCGTGCTAGAGACGCGGGCCTAGAACACTAACAAAATCACAGCGCTGCATGTAAACAAGGGAAAAGCACACTCTGGAATTTTTTTTCGCTCTTTTTTTGTGAAAAATCACTATAATGGTGAGTGTCTCAAAACTCTTCCCAAGTCAAACTGACAGGATGGGCACAAAATTTTTTTGACAATTTTTTTCGGAAATCAGGGCAGCGACAACGAAAAAGTGCGAAAAAAATCACTATGATGGCAAGTGTCTCAAAACACTCCCTGGGACCTAAAAATAGGATAGGGAGAAAATATTTTTGGTCGCCGAAATTTTGGCCTAAAAACTGCCCAGGGGTCTCCAGACTTTTTTTCCCCGAAACCTACTCAGGCAAGGAAACACGAATCGGAAACTAGATGGATCTCGAAAACAAACCTAATATGAAAAGAACTATTGGTGGTGGAAATATGGTGGTAGGATATGGCAGCGGTGGTGGTATATGGTAGCGGTGGTGGTATATGGATACAGATCGGTGGTGGTATATGGATACGAATCGGTGGTGGTATATGGATACGGATTGGTGGTGGTATATGGATACGGATTCAGAGCGGTGGCGGATAAGCGGTGGTGGTAGATGGTAGGGGCGATGATGATGGTGCGGCGGCGGCGTGACAACTTATGACCAGAACTCAAAACTCTAAAAGACTAGACTCTAAGACCAGCAACTAGACACGATGATGCAACCGCAAATTCAACAACACAAAAACAGAAAAGATTATGCAATGGCTCGGATATGATGAACTAACCCTAATTTTTTTTGTGGCTTTTTCGTGGACTATAGGTATGAAGAACAGACTCGATCTAAACTACGAAAAGCTGTAAAATCTCACCGAGCAACCTGGAAATCTGATACCACTTGATAGAGGCAAAGGTGTCCCGTCTTTCAATGAGATGGTGGCTATCGTTTTGGAGGAAGTCGACTTTGACGATCCGACTACGAACGTGCGAGGACGTCGCGCCTTAGCAATCGCTAAACCAACTCCGAGAGGTTATTGACCATGCCGGAGCACGATCAACCTGACCACGAAGGTCTCTTTCCTGCAGGCAAACAAAGAACAAGCAAGAAACTAAGATTGCAATCTAGATACTGTGAATATAAGAGGAAAGCTTTATTGATCAAGGTGGGGTTCTGTGACGCCTTTGTCTGGTCGTTGAACACAAACGAAGTACGCGAAGTTGTAGCTATGGCAAACTTTAATCTAAACAAAACCCAAAGTCTAAATAGTGCCCTAAGGGTTGTATATATGGAGGAAGAGGGGGGATTTCATGGCCCTTGGTGGAGGGGTCCGAAATCAACCCTATCTCTTGTTTCCCCACACATACGGACTCTAAAAATATCCTATACTTATGTATTTCGAAATTACATGGGCCTGGCCCAATAATAAGGTGATGCGGCATCTAGAATAGCCTCGGGACGAAATATATGAAGTGGCATCTTGTATATTTCGTCCAAGGCTTCATGCACTCATTATGGTGGCTTCAAAGTCCTGAAATCATCACTTGTAACTCCGTTCTTGTTCCCCTTGTGCATGCCATCATCTCCATGCTTGTTCTTGCTCCAATGTTCATCCTTCTCCAAGCTAGGCCCTTCATTTGTAAGCAAAACAAATGTATCCAATTTAGGCAACATCATATTCTCATGAACATTAGAATCATTACCAAGAAACGAAAGTACCTGATAATTTAATTGGCGTGCGCGAGCTCTAGTAATTGGTCCAGTATATGTAGCAGTAGGGGTTGTGGGTGTAACAATGGTATTGATGTCCTCATCATTGGTGATGGTGTCTAGAGAACTCTGTCAATCACTATCTTATCTGCAAGATTAACTCCCACTTGATTCAAGTGATTGTAGTACCCAAACATTCTGAGCACATGCTCACTAGCTGAGCAATTCTCCTCCATCTTCTAGGCGAAGTACTTGTTAGAGGTCTCATACCTCTTGACATGGGCATGAGTCTGAAATACCAATTTTAGCTCTTTGGAACATCTCATATGCTCTGTGGTGTTCAAAACATTTTTGAAGTCCCGGTTCTAAGCTGTAAAGCATGGTGCACTAAACTATCAAGTAGTCATCATATTGAGCTAGCCAAACGTTCATAACGTCTGCATTTGCTCCTGCAATAGGTCTGTCACCTACTGGTGCATCAAGGACATAATACTTCTATGCAGCAATGAGGATAATCCTCAAGTTACGGACCCAATCTACATCATTGCTACTATCATCTTTCAACTTTGTTTTCTCCAGGAACATATAAAAAAACATAGGGAAGCTACAACATGAGCTATTGATCTACAACATAATTTGCAAAATACTATCAGGACTAAGTTCATGATAAATTAAAGTTCAATTAATCATATTACTTAAGAACTCCCACTTAGATAGACATCCCTCTAGTCATTTAAATGATCACGTGATCCATATCAACTAAACCATGTCCGATCATCACGTGAGATGGAGTAGTTTTCAATGGTGAACATCTCTATGTTGATCATATCTACCATATGATTCACGCTCGACCTTTCGGTCTCCAGTGTTCCGAGGCCATATCTGCATATGCTAGGCTCGTCAAGTTTAACCCGAGTATTCTGCACGTGCAAAACTGGCTTACACCTGTTGTATGTGAACATAGGGCTTATCACACCCGATCATTATGTGGTGTCTCGGCACGACGAACTGTAGCAACAGTGCATACTCAGGGAGAACACCTGTACCTTGAAATTTAGTGAGGGGTCATCTTATAATGCTACCGCCGTACTAAGCAAAATAAGATGCATAAAGATAAACATCACATGCAATCAAAATATGTGACATGATATGGCCATCATCATCTTTTGCCTTTGCTCTCCATCTCCAAAGCACAGTCATGATCTCCATCATCACCGGCTTGACACCTTGATCTCCATCGTAGCATCGTTGTCGTCTCGCCAACTATTGCTTCTATGACTATCGCTACCGCTTAGTGATAAAGTAAAGCAATTACATGGCGATTGCAATTCATACAATAAAGCGACAACCATATGGCTCCTGCTAGTTGCCGATAACTCTGTTACAAAACATTATCATCTCATACAACAATTTATATCACATCATGTCTTGACTATATCACATCACAACAAGCCTTGCAAAAACAAGTTAGACGTCCTCTACTTTGTTGTTGCAAGTTTTACGTGGCTGCTACGGGCTTCTTGCAAGAACTGTTCTTACCTACGCATGAAAACCACAACGATTTTTTGTCAAGAGTGGTGTTTTATGCTTCAACAAGGACCGGCCGTAGTCAAACTCGATTCAGCTAAAGTTGGAGAAATGAACACCCGCCAGCCACCTGTGTGCAAAGCACGTCGGTAGAACTAGTCTCATGAACGCGGTCATGTAATGTCGGTCCGGGCCGCTTGATCCAACAATATCGCTGAATCAAAGTAAGACGTTGGTGGTAAGCAGTATGACTATTATCGCCCACAACTCTTTGTGTTCTACTCGTGCATATCATCTATGCATAAACCTGGCTCGGATGCCATAGTTGGGGGACGTAGCACGCAATTTCAAAAAATTTCCTACGCTTAGGCAAGATCTATCTAGGAGATGCATAGTAACAAGAGGGGAAGAGTGTGTCCACATACCCTCGTAGACTGAAAGCAGAAGCGTTAGTTAATGCGGTTGATGTAGTCGAACATATTCACGATCCAACTGATCCAAGTACTGAACATACGGAACCTCCTTGTTTAGTACACATTGTGCTTGATGACGTCCCTCGAACTCTTGATCCAGTAGAGGGTCGAGGGAGAGTTCCGTCAGCACGACGGCGTGGTGACGGTATTGATGATATTATCCACGCAGGGCTTTGCCTAAGCACTACGACTCTATGACCGAAGGAGTGAACTATGGAGGGGGGCACCGCACACAGCTAAGAGAATTCTTGGTGTGCCTTTGGGGTGCCCCCCGCCCCCGTATATAAAGGAGGGGATGAGGAGGCCGGCGGCCTAGGAGGGGCGCGCCAAAGGGGGGAGTCCTACTTGGACTCCTAGTTCAAGTAGGATTCGGCCCCCCTTTCCAACCAACGGAGAGGGAAAGGGGAAAGGGGTGAGAGGGAGAAGGAAAAGGGGGGCCATGCCCCCACCCCTTGTCCAATTCAGTTTGGGTAGGGGGAGGCGGGGGCCACCTCCTGTGGCAGCCTTCCCTCTCTCCACTATGGCCCATGAGGCCCATTAACTTTCCCGGGGGGTTCCAGTAACCTCCCGGTACTCCGAAAAATCCCCGGTCTTCTTCGAAACCATTTCGGTGTCTGTATATAACCTTCCAATATATGAATCTTTACCTCTCGGCCATTTCGAGACTCCTCGTCATGTCCGTGATCTCATCTGGGACTCCGAACAAACTTCAGTCATCAAAAACACATAACTCATAATACAAATTGGCATCGAACGTTAAGCGTGCAGACCCTACGGGTTCGAGAACTATGTAGACATGATCAAGGAACATCTCCGATCAATAACCAATAGCGGAACCTGGATGCTCATATTGGCTCCTACATATTCTACGAAGATCTTTATCGGTCAAACCGCACAACAACATACGTTGTTCCCTTTGTCATCGGTATGTTACTTGCCCGAGATTCGATCGTCGGTATCATCATACCTAGTTCAATCTCGTTACGGGCAAGTCTCTTTACTCGTTCCGTAATGCTTCATCCTGCAACTAACTCATTCACATTGCTTGCAAGGCTTATAGTGATGAGCATTATCGAGAGGGCCCAGAGATACCTCTCCGATACACGTTGTGACAAATCCTATTCTCGATCTATGCCAACCCAAAAAACACATTCGGAGACACCTGTAGAGCATCTTTATAATCACCCAGTTACTTTGTGACGTTTGATAGCACACAAGGTGTTCCTTCGGTATTCGGGAGTTTCATAATCTCATAGTCATAGGAACATGTATAAGTCATGAAGAAAGCAATAGCAATAAAACTTAACAATCATTATGCTAAGCTAACGGATGGGTCTTGTCCATCACATCATTCTCTAATGATGTGATCCCGTTCATCAAATGACAACACATGTCTATGGTCAGGAAACATAACCATCTTTGAATAACGAGCTAGTCAAGTAGAGGCATACTAGGGACACTTTGTTTTGTCTATGTATTCACACATGTATTAAGTTTCCGGTTAATACAATTTTAGCATGAATAATAAACATTTATCATGATATAAGAAAATATAAATAACAACTTTATTATTGCCTCTAGGGCATATTTCCTTCAATTACTTCTCCAACAGCCAGTTGAGCGAGACCGACTAGAGCTTCGGCAAGCCATCGTACAGCCGTGCCAACCTGTTGCCTATGGTTAGTATCTGGTCCCCTTTCTTTGCTCATGTTGTGCTCTTCATCCGCCCTGACCACCCGAACCCGACGCAGCGCTTCGCTGGCCAGGCAGCAGCCGCCACACCGGCTCCTGGCCACCAATGGATGGCGGACCGAGAGGTCAGCGACGTGGGCGACCCCGAGCTGGGGGCGCCCGCGTTGGAGGAAGACGACGCTGCCGGGGGAGGCAGTGCTGGAGTAGGCAGGGCCGCAGGAGGCGGCGCAGGGGGCGACATCCGGAACTGGCTGGACGACGGGCAGCGCCACAGTGACGGCGTTGATAAGACAGTTGCCAGATCTTTGTCGACATGGCCGACAAGTGGGATGTCAACTGGATCACCTGGCGCGTCTAAGCGCTGTGCCGAGGGGGGGTGTTTGGCAACATGCCGACCAAGAAGTCCAAGTCAATGGCTGCCGTGACCAAACGGCAAGAGGTCATGAAGACGGCCGCCGTCCGGAGGCTCCCAAAGAATCGCCTTATGGTGTCCGGGTAAGCGCATCGGTTGCTTTGTCTTGGTTGTTTTCTCTTGTGGACTTCTTGTTTCTTGCGAGTTTCTTATCTCTGCTTGCCTCGCCGGCAGGGTTGGCCTTTCCGTGTCACGGGCTCCGTCCGCCTCGTTGATCGGATCAGCCGGTGGCTCTGAGGAGGCCTGCCGCGTGGACCCGGCTCCCACCCTTCTGGAGGCGACAAAGAGGAACGCACGAGAAGCATGGGAGGAGCGGGAGGCCGCAGCGCGATTGGAGGCTGAGGCGGCGACTGCAGCACAGCCAGAGGCCAAGGCTGCGGCCAAGGCGTAGGAGGAGGCTGCGACCAAGGCGCGGGCGGAGGCCGATGCCAAGGTTTCGTAGGACCCGACCCGTGGCGTGGTTCTGGAGGCCACCGACATGCAGCAGCCGGAGCCACCGGTGGTGGAGGACTGGGCACCAACTAGAGGAGCCGGAGCTAATCAGGCGGCCCCGGAGCAAGAGGGGATCGACCCCATCGTCCCGGAGGTGGAGGTGGCACCGCATGGCTGAATGCTGGTGAGTGGGGTGGTATCCAGCCCGAAGGACCGGAGGTGCCGCCGTCCAGCACCGAGCTGGTGGCAAGCCGGGCCATGGTGACCTATGCTTCTGAGCGCCTGCACCCCACGCGGGCGGCTTCTACACCGAGCCCGGCACGTGTCGAGGCCGCGAGCTCGCAGGTAGCCAAAACCGAGGCCACGAGCTCTGCTCTGCCTATTTGGACGCTAGGAGCCGGCCTTGCCGCCCTAAACCTTGCGGTGCAGGACGTCCATGACAAGTTCAACACTCACAGCGCCACCCTCCTACAGGCAAGGAACGAGATGGTGGCGATGCAGACAACTGTCCGGGTACGCACTAGAGTTTTTTTTTGCTTTTGCGATCAATAGTGGGGGCACACTTGTCACAGCCCCAGATCAGCCCTTGTTTGTTTTTGCTTTAGCATCCATGCATCATGTTTAAATTTTATGAAACTTGAAATGGGGATTGCCTAAACCCTAGCATTAAAGGAATTCAAATAGGTTCAACTAAAAATATTTTTCAGTGAATCCAATTGGCTTTAGAAAATGTTCATCATTTCTGGGGAAATGCTATAAACCATAACCAGAGGTGCTGCACATTTTCATGATATATTGGGCTCTGGATTTAAATCATACCTTATTTGCATTTGGGCATTTAAATTTTATATATTATATTAAATGTCCAAATATTCATGAACTGAAATTCTGGTTATTGGAAATAATCCAAATAATGGCCACAAGCAGTCTCATGATTTTTGAAAGTGCATAGGTATTTTTAATAAAGCCCAACAGTTTACAGAAAATTAGAAAACTAAAACAAATAATAAAGAGAGGGAGAGAAGGCCACCAGGCCACCTACCTAACCTACCTGGCGGCCCAGCTGCGGCCCAGCACTGTTGGCCCAGCCCAGCAGTCGCCCCCACCGTCTTCAACCTCCTGCCAGTAGGCAGGTGGGCGTGTGGTCGCCGCGCGTGGGCACGCGCGCGCCACCTCCTGCTTCCCACCGCTGCCCCGACGCGCCTGCGAGTGCCACGCACTCCCCCTCGCCCCCTACACCTCTCCTCTCTCCCCCTGGACCCCATCCCCTCCTCTGCTCCCCTCTCGCGCGCACCACCGAGCGAAGCTCGCCGTCATCGTCGCCGTACCCGTGGCCACCGGCCACCCCTAGCCTCGCCGATGCGCTCAAAGGCTCCGCCTCGACCCCCTCCTCCTCCTCACCGAGCC